>NC_092261.1:16707145-16739645 GCF_036320965.1 Panulirus ornatus | reverse complement strand
AACACCACAGAAAGTTCCCAGCCTCAGTGGACATCAATGAAGGTTCTCCACCACCACAGAGTTTCTAGATTCTAAGATCACAGATCCCTTCACCTCCCTGAATGCCATAAAAGGTTCCCTTACCTACTTGAACACCACGGAAGGCTCACATCACCTCCCTCAATACTAGAGAAGGTTCCTCACTTCTCTGAATGCCTTCCTTCTCCACTTCCCTTAAAACCATTAAAAGTTCCTCAGTCTCCCTGAAGAACACACAGGAATTCTACAACTCCCTAACCACGATGAATAATTTTTCCAGCTGCCTGAACACCACAGAAGGTTCCCCCACCTTCTGAGGCACCATAGAAAGTATGTACCTTCGCCACCCGTAACACCACAAGAAAATTCCGTGCTTCACTGAATACCACAGGAAGATTCTCAGCTTCCTTGAATACTAGAGGAGGTTCTTCCACCTCCCTGAACTCCACGGAGGGCTCCTCCGCCTCCTTGAACGCCACGGAGGGCTCCTCCGCCTCCCTGAACTCCGCGGAGGGCCCCTCCGCCTCCGTAAACGCCACGGAGGACTCCTCCTCTCTTAACGCCACGGATGTGGGCTCCGCCTCTCAGAATGCCACGGGGGGTTCCTCCGCCTCTCAGAACGCCACGGAGGGCTCTTCCGCCTCCCTGAACTCCACGGAGGGCCCCTCCGCCTCCGTGAACGCCACGGATATGGGCTCCGCCTCTCAGAATGCCACGGAGGGCTCCTCCACCTCCTGGAACGCCACGGAGGGCTCCTCCACCTCCCGGAACGCCACGGAGGGCTCCTCCGCCCCCCGGAACGCCACGGTGGGCTCCTCGACCTCCCGGAACGCCACGGAGGGCTCCTCCGCCTCCCGGAACGCCACGGAGGGCTCCTCCACCCCCCGGAACGCCACGGAGGGCTCCTCCGCCTCCCGGAACGCCACGGAGGGCTCCTCCACCCCCCGGAACGCCAGGGAGGGCTCCTCCACCCCCCGGAACGCCACGGAGGGCTCCTCCACCTCTTGGAACGCCACGGAGGGCTCCTCCACCTCCCGGAACGCCACGGTGGGCTTCTCCACCTCCCGGAACGCCAGGGAGGGCTCCTCCACCTCTTGGAACGCCACGGAGGGCTCCTCCACCTCCCGGAACGCCAGGGAGGGCTCCTCCGCCTCCCGAAACGCCACGGAGGGTTCCTCCGCCTCCCGGAATGCCACGGAGGGTTCCTCCGCCTCCCGGAATGCCACGGAGGGTTCCTCCGCCTCCCGGAACGCCACGGAGGGTTCCTCCGCCTCCCGGAACGCCACGGAGAGCTCCTCCGCCTTCTGGAACGCCACGGAGGGCTCCTCCACCTCACGGAACGCCACGGAGGGTTCCTCCGCCTCCCGGAATGCCACGGAGGGTTCCTCCGCCTCCCGGAATGCCACGGAGGGTTCCTCCGCCTCCCGGAATGCCACGGAGGGTTCCTCCGCCTCCCGGAATGCCACGGAGGGTTCCTCCGCCTCCCGGAACGCCACGGAGGGTTCCTCCGCCTCCCGGAATGCCACGGAGGGTTCCTCCGCCTCCCGGAACGCCACGGAGGGTTCCTCCGCCTCCCGGAACGCCACGGAGAGCTCCTCCGCCTTCTGGAACGCCACGGAGGGCTCCTCCACCTCCCGGAACGCCACGATGGGCTCCTCCGCCTCCCGGAACGCCACGGTGGGCTTCTCCACCTCCCGGAACGCCAGGGAGGGCTCCTCCACCTCTTGGAACGCCACGGAGGGTTCCTCCACCTCCCGGAACGCCACGGAGGGTTCCTCCGCCTCCCGGAACGCCACGGAGGGCTCCTCCACCTCTTGGAACGCCACGGAGGGCTCCTCCACCTCCTGGAACGCCACGGAGGGCTCCTCCACCTCCCGGAACGCCACGGTGGGCTTCTCCACCTCCCGGAACGCCAGGGAGGGCTCCTCCACCTCCCGGAACGCCACGATGGGCTCCTCCGCCTCCCGGAACGCCACGGAGGGTTCCTCCGCCTCCCGGAACGCCAGGGAGGGCTCCTCCACCTCCCGGAACGCCACGGAGGGTTCCTCCGCCTCCTGGAACGCCACGGTAGGCTCCTCCACCTTCCGGAACGCCACGGTGGGCTTCCTTCTCTTCTTTTAACATTGAATGAGGTTCCCCACTTATCAAAACACAACAGAAGGTTTCTCCGTTTCCCTTATTCACGGTGTATACACGCAGGTGTATATATCCTAATGTTTGGCAGTGCGTGTGTGTAATTACCTGCTTGTAATTGCTTATTTGTACTGTACGGGAAGGGAGGGAGTTTACACTCGCGGTGCCCCATTTCATAAAAAAAAAAAAGTTTTATCATGGAGGTTTTTTCATTTGTATGCTGTCTGCAGTTTGTATATCCTCATTCAGTTTATTCCACTGATGTGTGTGTGTGTGTGTGTGTGTGTGTGTGTGTGTGTGTGTGTGTGTGTTTTGGTATCTTTGTAATTTTGTTCAGTTACGTCCATGCTTCTGTGTGTATATATTTGTATATGTATGCGTAGGTCTGTAATTGCTGGATGGTTTGCTTGTTGGTGTTTATGCACATGTTTGTTGACGTGTATTAAAGTGTAGGTGGATGTGTGGACGAATGTTTTTTATGTAAGTGTGTAAGAACGTCTCTGTGACGGATTTGGTGTGTGTGTACGTAAAAGCGATGAGGGGCGTCAACATGTATGTCGTTCTCTGTCCCCCAAATATCAGAGCTGTTATACCAAGCACTGCACAGATTAGCCTATCGTTAACTGGAAATCAAAAGCAATTAAAGAAAAAATAAAAAAAGCAAGCACCAGTATATAGAATGACACAGCCTCTTTACAGGTGAAACTAAGAATAGGGGAAAGAAAAGACGGAAGAAAGGAGAGGAGCAAGCAACGGCCCCAGAGGTATTACACAAGAAGAGCCAGGCACTTTGCCTGCTGAGTAATATTTAATAACTTTGTGTCGAGCGCATGGCTGTGACATTTGTTCTGTCCAGGCCAGTATTGTACCTTGCTCCTCCGTCGGTTGTAAGGCTTGCGTCTTATGAGAGAGCTGGCAGTCTTGGGAAGGTTATGGCGTGGCCAACTTCTTGCCTCCGTGAAGCTTATGTTCTTTGTTGATGGCTTGTATGCATGTCGGTATTGCTACGTATGGCGGATTCACGTCCACCTAGCTTTTGTCTTCATGGTATGGTTGTGGCCACCTAGCTTTGTCTTCATGGTATAGTTGTGGCCACTTAGCTTTGTCTTCACGATATAGTTGTGGCCATCTAGCTTTGTCTTCATGGTATAGTTGTGGCCATCTAGCTTTGTCTTCATGGTATAGTTGTGGCCACCTAGCTTTTGTCTTCATGGTATAGTTGTGGCCATCTAGCTTTGTCTTCATGGTATAGTTGTGGCCATCTAGTTTTGTCTTCATGGTATAGTTGTGGCCATCTAGCTTTGTCTTCATCATATAGTTGTGGCCATCTAGCTTTGTCTTCATGGTATAGTTGTGGCCATCTAGCTTTGTCTTCATGGTGTAGTTGTGGCCACCTAGCTTTGTCTTCACGGTATGGTTGTGGCCATCTAGCTTTGTCTTCACGGTATGGTTGTGGCTACCTAGCTTTGTCTTCACGGTGTAGTTGTGGCCACTAACTTTGTCTTCACGGTGTAGTTGTGGCCACCTAGCTTTGTCTTCACGGTGTAGTTGTGGCCACTAACTTTGTCTTCACGGTGTAGTTGTGGCCACCTAGCTTTGTCTTCATGGTATAGTTGTGGCCACCTGGATTTGTCTTCTCGGTATGGTTGTGACCTCCTAGCTTTGTCTTCACGATATAGATGTGGCCATGTAGCTTTGTCTTCACGGTATGATTGTGACCACCTAGCTTTATCTTCACGATATGCATGTGGCCACTTAGCTTCATTTTCACTGTTCTATCATGGCCGCTTAGCCTAGTTCTTATTGTTATTAATGGTCACTTGGTTTTGTTTTCACCATTTCATCACATCTGACTAGCTCTGTCATAATGGTTACTTACCCATGTTTTCAGCGCTGCATCGTGGCCATTTGGTTTTGTTACAGTTATTTCGTGGCCATTGAACTTTGTTTTCACTACTATATCATAGCCACAGAACTTTGTTTTCACTGTTTGTATCAGAGCCACTTAGCTTTCTTTTCACTTACATATGATGGCTACATAGCTCTCTCATCACTTTTATACCATAACCACATAGCTTTGTCTTCAGTTATGTTATGACCACTTAGCTTTGTTTTCAGCTGTATCATGACCACTTAGCTTTGCTTTCAGCTATATCATGACCACTTAGCTTTGTTTTCAGCTATATCATGACAATTTAGCTTTGTTTTCATTGTTTTATCGTTGCCAATCACCGTTGTAACATGTCCATTTAACTTTGTATTGAGGTTTTCAACATGTCTACTTTGTCTTCACGGTTGGACCTAAGTGGGTTGGGGGACTGGCTGGCTGGCTCATGTAACTGGCTTGTCAAAGACACAAAACTGTGACTGCTTGACTAGCAGACTGATCATCTAACTGGTTCTTTTTGTTATCTGACTCTTTATTTGTTGACCAAGTGTGTGGTTGATGAATTGTGCCTCCTTTTCTTGGTTAATTTTTCGATGGCCTGAGGAGGGCGTGCTTAGCAACACATTTTCCACTCATCATGTCTCAAATCTCTCGCTTCATTCCCCCTCTGTGATTTGTCCTAATAGAAACTCATGAACTGTCACTTATGAATCTCTTCATTCTAATTGATTTATTTATTTTTGTCGCTTCTGACTCTCTTTGGCTGATTCTTAGCCAGAAATCTCTTGATCATCGTCACACCCTAAACTCCCATTTTCTGTGATACGTTTCTGAAATCCCTCTCTGTAAAACCACTGTTACTACTCTCCTTGACACCTATGTGGATCAGTGAAAGCAAATATCCTTAATGTCTTCTCGTACTGCTCGAGTGTCAGACAGAATCTTTGGCTGTGAAACAAAGAACCTCACTTTACGAAAAACTTACAACACGAACCCTTCCATACTTGTCATGAAGTAAGTCCTTACAGTGATACATCCTTTGAACTTGGGGTTCGATCCTCGAATATGATTGTTTGGCCTTTAATGTAGCCCTTCAGGATCCATTACATGGTTAGTACAAGTAGAAGTCAGACTTAAGGTATTTTGAATCGTTCATTCCTGTGGAAGTCAGTCCCACTCTGATCTATCCATAGAAATAAACTGTGGTCGAAATTTTCTCTTATGGTATAGAAATGTAATTGGAAAACTACTCCTTGATGGACTGCCGCTTAAGGTGAAAATAATCTGGCTGATTGCAAGACAAGGTGAGATAAATATACTTTCCCTGGAGTCAAAAACTTCTTTCCTCACCCTATTTCTTTACTGACTTTTTAGGTCAGGGAGAAAAAAAAATCTCATCACTATGGCGAAGATGGTGTGTTAGCTTTATCCCGAACAGTCGAATGAGGTTCTAGTGATAGCCGGAAAGAGTTGGGAGGATGAGTGTGCTAAGCGTCTCTTGATAGGTTGTGTGAGAAGGGCCAGGTATGGTCGTAGCGCTCTTTTCTGCACCTCTTCTAGTAGCCCTTATCGTGTGTCGGAGGGTTAGGTACGGCAAGCATGGGTGAGCTGAGCAGAAGTAAATGTTGTGTAGATATTCTTAAGTACCAGCTTAAGGATTACATATGTCTTGAGTTCACGAAGAACAGGGAGACGATAGCTGGCATGATGGACGGGTTCGTACTGACTTAAGTTTAGCGTCCAAAGTGACGCCGGAAAGATTGGTGGCTCGGACCGGCGTAGAGAGGAATGGAGCCTCATTTCACAGCAGTAGGTGGGACAAGAGGGAAAGAGAGGCTGATGTGTTTAATTACTTCCTTGTACAACGCGAGGAAGGTGTTCTACACTTCCGGGTCCCCGTCTCTGGTAATTACCTATTTGTACGGTATGGGGAGGGAGTTCTCCACTTGTGCGGCCCCACCGCTGGTAATTACCTACTTGTAAGGAATGGGGAAGGAGGTCTATACCCGTTGGGCCACATAGCGTGTAATTATTCATTTGTACTGCACGATGAGGGAGTTCTACACTCGTGGGACCCCATCTCTCGAACTGTCTCTGTTGTCACTCAACTTATTACCTTTTGTATGCCATCATCATTCACAGTATCATGACTCGGTTCATTCCAGTCATCCACTGCTCGTATACTATAAAAGTATTTCTTTACATGTTTTCTAGATAGTTCTTTTTTGATGTATAATGTGGCCTCTTGTTCTTCAACCTTTGCATCTTTCGAAGAATTGTTCATTGTAGACGTCATCAAACCGGCTCAACAGTTAAAGGTAATGATCAGTTTACTCTATACTCTTCTTTCCTTCATAGTGGACATAATTAAGGCCTCTACCCTCCAGCTGCAACTCTCTTAATTCTGGTGCCACGTTTGTTGCCCTGCTCTGCACCTTTGTGTTTAGTTCTTCTTCTGTCTTCAAGTGAGTTGAGCAAACGTAAGAAGCATATTTCAGTTTTTCGTAATAAAGGGGGAGGATACTATGTCGAATGTTCACTTATTCATGCACTTGAAAGTGATTTTAACATTTGCCTGCAGACAGTTTGTCTCCATTACAGTTCTCCCAAAGGTGAAACTTTTTCGATAGGTTAGGTCTAATGTCGAGTCCAAGTCAACTTTTACACAGATTTCCTACAGCTTATTTCTTGATTGATAATATATTTACTGAAGCCCTCTTTCACAGTGTCCTGTCCTTATTATTTAACATTTACTAGACTCACTTTCATCAACCATGTATTACAGAAACTCTAGAGAATGTTAAGGTCCTCTTGAATCTTGATGTAATTCTCATTCTTTACTACCCTCATGACCTTGGCATCATCCGCAAACATATTCGAGTCCAATCCTCCTAGCAGGTCATTCATATACATCAAGAAGAGCAGTGGTCCTAACGCTGAACCCTGCGGCACGCTACTGTTGGCCCCGACTCATTCCGAGATTACACCGACATGCATCCATTTCTATCCCTACGTTCAGTTGATTATCTCTCCATCGACAGAGTCTCCCCTTATTACTTCCCCTGAAGATCCAGTTTCCATACCAGCCTCCTATGTGGAACACTGTCAGACTTCCTCTTCCAGTCAAGTTACACTCAATCCGCCAGCCTTCGCTTTCGTCTAAACTGGAGCTCATTTTCATGTAGAAGTCTCTGTTTCTTAAACTTTACCTTCCTTTACCTTCCCGACAAAGCACGTCTGTTATATCTCTCGCTTGGGTAGTTTCTCCCTTGCAAGTAGTCGCGCATCCATTTTCTGATCTATCTATTCCAATATTCTACAGACCACACTCGTCAGAGAAACTGGTTTGTGGTTCAGCGTGTGTGTGTGTGTGTGTGTGTGTGTGTGTGTGTGTGTGTGTGTGTGTGTGTGTGTTGCAGTGGGAGGTTTGAATATTTGTATGCGTAGGCTGGTGGTCGTGTGGTGGCAGTGTGTGTAATTACGTATTTGTAATTACCTACTTGTACTGTACGGAGGAAGGGAGCTCTACACTCGTAGGACTCCATCTCTTGAACTCCTCTACCCTCACACTGCATTTACAGCTTTTGTTTGCTGTCCACATATATTGTCTCATATCTGTTTATTTTATCTATCCAATACTCTTATACTACAAACGTATTCTTTTACATCCTTTCTTATAAGTTTCTTTAATTTCACGTTGTGGCTGTTTATTATTCTTGTCTTTTGTTGTTCTCTATTTCACGTTGTGGCTCTTTATTATTCTTGTCTTTTGTTATTCTCTCTTTCATGATGAGCCTCTTCAAGACCGCTAATCTTTCCCTGTAACTCTGCTCCCTTTATTCCAATGACGCCTTTGATGCCTTTCCCATGACCTTTTCTGTCAGTTCTCTCTGCTTCTATAATGACGGTGAACCAGACTTCTGAAGGACATCTGGCCTAGTCTAGGATGTGAACAGGTTGCTGAATGTATCCTTATCCATATACTAGATGCTATTCTTAATATTTGCCGGTCGACCGTTTTGTACCCATGACTGTTCTCCTAACATGGGACCCTGACGACAGGTTAGGGCCGATGTCGACCCCAAGCCTCCCCCCTCACACACACAGATTCCTGCATCTTATTTTCTGATAGATAATATTCATATCGAGGCTTTCTTCAGTGTCTCCCATCCTTATTATTTCACAATTACTCTGGATGAATTTCATCAACCATGTATCAGACCACCATCTCTGGAGTGTGTTACGTTCTGCCTCCACCCCTTACGTAGAAGGGTGTATAATGAGCCCATAAACCCATTAAAACTCTGAAAGAACAGCTTCTGTTAACAGGGAGATTCGGGCTAGACACAGATTCCCTTACCATCTGGCTAACATCTCCTGACAGCTGACGGCCGTAAGCAATTACCTACTTTTGCCTCTTGTTACGTTGGTCAAATACCAAACGTAGATAAGAGATTATTGAAAAATATATTTATGATAGCAAAAATAAACATGGCTCTCTCGTAACATAAATAGTACAATTTATACTTTATATTGATCTCTATCTTTTTTTACTTTACATCTTTTTGGAAAATACAATGGCTTCAATTATATAACATAAGTATTTGAAATGACCGAAATGTGTACAGATTACATTATAAATTTACCCAACAGCATTGTATCACATCCCCTCTCTATGGCCATTCTGTGAGAGAGAGGACTGACTTTTCCAGTTTCTATACAAATGCTTCCTATTTTATCTTCTCCTGTCTCTAACATATGTTTTGTCCTTCTATAATTCATAATAAGTAGAAATATATATTATCAATCATTTTACGTTATTAAACAAATTTGTTTTGGTAACATACCATAATAAGACCCCTCAAAACAATATAATGTACACTGGATAATGTGACTTAGAAAACTGAACATATTATACCTTAAAGGAAACTGAATAAGATATAATGGATGACTAAAACAATGATTGGTACAGAGTGGAAGATAACTATAACAAGTGTTGTCTAGATCCCCTTGTAAGGTGATGCAATCATTATCGCTTCTTACCTCCTTCATCACCTTCGCATCATCTGCAAACATGATTAGCTGAAAGTCCAGTCTCTCTAGTAAGTCATTCACATCGATCAAGTTTCATAATCCAAGGACAGACGCCACTGGTGACCTCAACTGTTTCGAGAAGGCTTCAGTGACATGTACCCACCCTTTTGTTCCATTCCACCAAGATAATCTTCTGTCCATCGTAGGTGTCTCCCTCTTATTCTTGCCTGAAGATCGAGCTTCCTTACCGCACCTGGCACTCCAGAGATGGACAATCTACCCAGCCTTTTCTTGTCTCTAATGTCGAGCTCACTCTCTCGTGGAAATATATTAGTTTCTACTCGCATGATCTCCTCTCCCTGTTTAGTTGAGTATAGGGTTGAGTATAGGCCGATGGCACGCTAAAGATTCGAATCAATAAGAGTCAGACCCCAGGCCGGCCCGTGCTGACTCATGGTCAGTAACGCTAATCACTACGCTACGGAGGCCCGTGTTGTGTGTGTGTGTGTGTGTGTGTGTGTGTGTGTGTGTGTGTGTGTGTGCCCATACATATGTGTGCCTGTTTATGGGGTTATTTACAAACAACGTGCTTTTCATGGGCATGTGTGTGTGTGTTTTTTATGTATTCCTATTAAAACTCTCATCAAACAGATCAGGAAACAAAGAAGAGAGCTGCATAAAAGCGACACCATTTTACACGACAGTTAACGACCTCATTACTATTTTATGACAAACCCAAACAAACACATTCTCTCTCTCTCTCTCTCTCTCTCTCTCTCTCTCTCTCTCTCTCTCTCTCTCTCTCTCTCTCTCTCTAGGTAGCAGGTAACCACCAAACAGCGGAATATATTACGAATACCACCTGCTTCGTTATCGGGAGGATTATCAGCGACTGCGAAGTAACCCACCAATTCAGTGGCTCTCAAGTTTCACTCCTTTGACCCAGAGAGCTGTCTTTTCCCTTTCTGCCCCACCTGCACGTGGGATGAGTAGCTTCTCTGTCCACAAATATACAGTTTCTCTCACATGACAGCACATCACTCACACGACCCATTCCTTTTGGCGTTTTTTCGTCGCAAATACTAGTAAATAAGTAATTCTCATTCTCTCTCTCACTCCAGATCTATCATATCTATTTTGTGTAATATATATATATATATATATATATATATATATATATATATATATATATATATATATATATATATATATATATATATACTCCATTTCCTACATTATCGATTAAGCGTTAAGAAGAGAGGATTGAGCCTTAATGGGATAATCCTCACTTGGCCCACTTCTCTGTTCGTTCTTTTGGAAAAGTAAACACTTCAGGGAAGAATTTCCAGCCCCTACCCCAGGGATGATATATATATATATATATATATATATATATATATATATATATATATATATATATATATATATATATATATATATATATATATAATGTTATCCAGTTTTCCATCCGTTCGTCCTCCCACATATCTTCTTACCCTTTTCCTGACGTTATCCGTCTTGGCCTCCCTCGCTGACCTGTCCTGGCTCTCTCTTTCCTTCTTAACATCATCCGAATGGCAGCAGTTCCGTTAGTATTCTGTCCCGTACGCCGCGCTGTTCCCGGCCTTCGTACATAATGGAAAGGCGGTCCCGGATCTCGATTCTCCTGGCCTGTGTGACACGAGATTGGAGAGGGTCGAGTCCTAGATGTGTAGCGTCGAGGGGGTCGGCTGCCTCGAATACTGATGCCTTGGACGGAGATAGTTCAAGCTATCGCTCCCCAGTGTTACGTAGCCAGATATCGTACGGGGCGTAAATATATATATATATATATATATATATATATATATATATATATATATATATATATATACCTTACGATACTAGAAATTATCATACGTTGTATCCTGAGACTCGAGGGTATGTAAGTTAACGAAAATCTTTAACTAAAGCTTTTTCGTGTTTTTGTATTCAACACAGTCTTCTTGGATACAAACAGTGTAAAGTATATCAAACCTAGGTTTACACTCGTATATGGCGCTACTATTGGGAAATGCTGTGGGCCGTTTCCACAGTCATTGTGGAGAAACAGGTGTGTGTGTGTGTGGGATAAACACAAATCTCAGATACAGCTGTTGTGCGAGTAGATATGGTTGTCGGCAGGCGGTGATGGGCGCATTTGTCTCGCGCCGGGTAGATGGAGATGCCCAAGGCTGATACAAATGGCCAACGTGCAGCGGATGGCACTGTTCACGTGCAGGAGCTCTGTCCACTGAGGCCAATATTGGACGGTCGCCACAACGGGTAGGGGATGAGTAGCCTCAGATGGATTTATTTTTGCGAAGTGCGTTCTTCAACTGGAGGTTGCGCCGCGGGTGAAGTGACTACGGGGGGGAAAAAAAGGACATAGAGGAAAGAGAACGAATCGCTTCCCTTCTCATGTGCAAATGAGGGGTACCGTATGCCTGCGCAACCACCCCTTCCGTAACGCACTGTTGCAGTAATTTAGCAAGTTACCGAGAATTGGTGCATATTGCTCCGTTAAAATTTCCATCATCGCAGCTCGCACTGTAATCAGAGGCAAATGCCGGTGAAAATGCAATATCTGTGCAAATATTTGGCAAAAAAAAAAAAAGAGATATATCCCTCCGAAATTCAGCGTTCTCTTATTACGCCGGGGAGTATCGATGGAGCAGCAATAGAAGCCCCCCGCCAACATGCGTTCAGCTATACATTCTTCCGTTGGGGTATTTTCCGTTACGGACGGTCTCCGGATGAGTTCCTGTTGCCCCCCCCCCCCCCCTCCGTTGGCGACGCCACAACAGGAGCACCGGGAGTAATGTTTTATTGTGTGCGAAAGTCGTTGAGAGAAAGTGTTGAAAAAAATATGATATTGGTGGGTAAGAAGAATTAATTGCATGAGATTTGGTTTTGATTTCTGTTTATCTTTCTCGTTTCCAGACACTCCCCACTTGTCTCCAAGCGCAGTTGAACACTATCCCAGTCGAGCTTCTCCCTGTGGATCACTCTCCTTCTCCAGGCTCCACCCCAGTCCAACACTCTCCTGAACTAACTTTTCCTCTCAAGTAAATAGTCTCTGAGACTCAGTAAATCTTTTTTTCTTCCATAGGTTCAACACTGCCATAGTTCAGAACTCTCCTAGACGAACATTACGTTTGCTTAGTAACGCCCTCCTCCCCAAACCCCACTCTCCGGTCCAGTGGTCCAGTTCTCGGTCGGTCCAGAACTCGCTTGGATGAAATACTTCCGGGTTGAATACTTCCCTTGATCATGGCTTCCTGTGTACACCTCTCTCCTGGTTCATTACTCCCCTGGTCCATCACTACCATAGCCCAACTTTTCCACGGTCCAGCACTCCGTTAGTCCAACACTTCCGTGGTCCAGCACTCCGTTAGTCACATTCTCTTTGACCGAACATTCCCCTGGTCCAACACTACCCTTGTCCAGCAGTACCCTGGTTCAACACTACCCTTGTCCAGCAGTACCCTGGTCCAACACTACCCTTGTCCAGCAGTACCCTGGTTCAACACTACCCTTGTCCAGCAGTACCCTGGTCCAACACTCTCCTGGTTGAACACTCTCCTGGTCCAGCACTTCGTCAGTCCAACAACTCCCCTAGTCCAACACCCCTGATCCAGCACTCCCTTGGTCCAACATCTCCCCTGGTCCAACACTCCATCGGATCAATGCTCAACAGCCTCCTTACATGCCATAATCTCCTGGGAAACACATTACACTCAGTTTAACGACGCGACAAATTACATTTTCATAACATAAAATTGCCTTTAATGACCCACCGTAAAGTCATATTGATGCTGCATAAACCGCGTTTTATTGATGAATTAGCGACTGCGATCGCGGGGCAAAAATGAGGTATTGATGGACCCATCCATTAGTTACCAGTGTATGAATTCCATTATGAATTAACAGAGATGCGAGATGATTCATTCTGGATGAGGAGCAGTTACATTTTTCATATTCCTAGAGCTGAGTCCATTTGACGAGTATATGTGGCCGGTCGACTCTGGTGTCTGGGTTGGTGAACTGGCTGGGTTGATGAGCTGTGTGAGTGTGTGTGTGTGTGTGTGTGTGTGTGTGTGTGTGTGTGTGAGGGAGGGGATGTTGGGTTGCTGTGATGGTTATCTGTCTGTGGCTGGGTTGGTGAGTTATTTTCTTTTGTTGTTGTTGTTGTTGGAGGCTCCAGTCACAGACGAAAGTCCACATCAAGGCCTGGCCTTAATTGAAATATATAGAGAATTATGAAAGAGACAAGGAAAAGTATTTACAAAATTTGGAGGAAGTGGAAAAACCTATCTTTTAGAATGTGCTCAATCATAGTTATTGGAAAAGACCTAAGTTAGAGAGTTTCAAAGCTTCGAGGCGTGGGGAAAGAAACAGTTATCAAAATGGCCCACCCTTGAGTCGCCAACGGCCTCGCAGGAATCATTTGACGCAGCAGCTTGCCGAGTATCGCTTGATCTAGCCAGTGGTGTGGGCACTCAAGCAGCCAGATCTCGGGAGCAAAAACTAAAGTAATTGTGGCTGGGTTGGTGAGTTGATAGTCTGTCTGATGCTAGGTAAGTGTGCTGTCTGTCTATTGCTGGTTAGAAAGGTTAGCTGCCTGTGGAGCTGGACGGTATTTGTAAGTTGAGGAGGTGGTCAATAAGCCATGGTTTTGAGCTGGCGGGTAAGCCAGGGTTATGAGCTAGTATATATGCCAGGGTTGTGAGGTGGTGGGTAAGCCAGGGTTGTGAGGTGGTGGATAAGCTAGGGTTGTGATCTGGTGGATGAGCTAGGGCTGTGAGCTGTTGAGTAAGATAGAATTATGCGCTGGTAAGCCAAGGTTGTGAGTTTGTTGGGTAAGCCATGGTTGTGAGATGCTGGGTGAGAAAGGGTTGTGAGTTGGTGTCTAGAAAAGGGTTTTTTCGTAGCTGTTATGAAAGACATGAGGAAGTAGAGTCCCAAAGTTTAATAGTGCGGGGAAAGAAACAGACATCATAATGGTCCGCATATCCAGTTATCAACGGCTGAACAGACTCCTGGTGACCTCTACGCTCAGTTCTTCCCCATCCCTCCACCCCCACATGAACATTTGGCCCTTGAACTTTGACCTGTATGAACTACAAGTCATTTGCGCCTTATGTACTGTAATACAGGTGCACTGAAGATCCTATTTGCTAGTTTTTCCCACTTATTTTCTTCATGATGAAGGGCATAGTATTTAAGATTCTCCCTTGGTTCTTACTGAGACGCTCATGATAAATCAAGAATTGAAAGTAATTAGACTTATCGCTTGTGAAAGTTAGCCGAATGCCTTTCGCGTTATTTACTCTGAAAATGTGTCGATATGACCTCATTAAAAAGTTACTCATTATAAACGATTAATTAAGCTATCATTACGTTTAAGAGGACATCATACGATCTTGCACTTGTGCTTTCGTGTGTCAGGCGAAGGTGAGGATCAACACTGGTGAGCTGTCAATCGTGACGCTCATTTGTTTCCAAGCGCGGTCGTCGTCACACGTCCTCGCTACTGGACGTCCACACCACAGGTCCTCACTACTGGACACTTCTAGATGTCCACACCATACGCCCTCACTACTGCACGACCACACCATACGCCCTCACTACTGCACGACCACACCATACGCCCTCACTACTGCACGACCACACCATACGCCCTCACTCCTGGATGTCCACACCACAAGCCCTCACCACTGGGTATCTACACCACATTACTGCGCGTCCACACCACAAGCGCTCACTGCTGGATGCCCACGCCATACGCCCTCACTACTGGATATCCACAAAACACTCCTTCACTCTTACACGTCTAAACTACAAGCCTTCATTGCTGCATGTCCAAACCACAAGCCTTCACTATTGCACGTCCAGTCTACACGCCTGCACAGTTACACGTCCGCACCACAAGTCCCCACTGCAGTTCCACATCACACGTCCTCACTGCTGCACGTACGCACCACGCGCCCTCAATGCTGCACATCCACACCACGCACAACCGCTACTGCACTCCTCCTCCACTTCCTTCTCCATTTCCTCCTCTTCCTAATCCGCTCTCCTCCTCCTCCTCCTCCTCCTCCTATTGCTCTTCCCTCTTCTCCTCCTCTTCCTTCTCCTTTTCCTTCTAATCCTTTTCTTCTTTCTCCTCTTCCTTCTAATCCTTTTCTTCCTCCTCCTGTCTGTTACAGCCATCTAGCATCATATTCATTTCCACCGCCCTCTCTCCCTTTCCCATTTCCTCTTCCCATTTTCCATCCCCCTCTCTCCCTTTCCCATTTCCTCTCCCCCCAAGAACCTCCTTTATGGTGAAATTAGACCAGTGTTTTAATTCAGCCCAAAGCAATCAAACTCTTTCCATTTTCTATTTTCAGACTTTAAGTGAGAGCAATTATATCTCCCCAAGTTCGTTGCGGACCCCGAGGCGCTACACAAAGCCTAGATGCTCTATGCAAAACAGCTCTTAATGTAGTCTTTCTTGTGTGTATTGCCCATTCTCTTTGAATTAAGGTTTGAGGGATGAGTTCTAAAGGAGAGAGAGAGAGAGAGAGAGAGAGAGAGAGAGAGAGAGAGAGAGAGAGAGAGAGAGAGAGTGGATTCAAGGATATTTATTCTCAGATGTAGAAAGCTGGTGGACAGAACGAACTTGCCATTGAAGTTTGAGCTGGATAAAGGGGGCTTTGACTACGCAAGTGTTTCAAATTGGATTACCGCGTTTGGAGACAGAAGACCTGTCTTGTGCCTCAGTGTACGGAACTGTGGATTAGGGCGATGCTTCGGCTGCCGTTGTTGCTGTGGCTGTTGAAGGTGACGGTGAGGTAATGTTACGTGATGGTCTCACAGTCCGAGTGACTGTTGTTTTGTGATTACTATTCGTCTTTTGTTGGGAGAGAGTTTTATACTCAGTGTTGCCCTTGTCTTCATAACATTGTATGTATGTAATATGTTCTACACACACACACACACACACACACACACACACACACACACACACACACACACACACACACACCTAGCTTATGCCAGGTATCGATTCGAGAGGGAGGATGAACAGCTGGGTGGACTGTGGATCGGCTGCCGCGACCAGGATTTAAACCTATAAAGGCTCGATCCCAGGCTGGCCCTTGCATGCGTGACGGTCAATAACGCTAACCCTTACAGCGAGTGTGTGTGGTGTGTGTGTGTGTGTGTGTGTGTGTGATCGCTATTTGTGTATTATGGGGCGAATTTTACACTCGTGTTGCCCCCGGCTCTTAACCTTGTATATATGGGTCTCATATATTACCGTTGTGTATGTATGCACACACACACACACACACACACACACACACACACACACACACACACACACGTTTAAGACCCTGACTTTGAATACAGCACAATGACCACGCCCTACGTGCCATCTGTTGCCTGTTGTGTACCAGCCTCTCGCCTCACGTCCGACATTCTGCATTTTCATCCTAGCGTTGGAGTTCAGCTGCTTCATTTCAGTCGTATAATCCCTCCGCTGGACCGTCTCTAGAAGGTCTGTTAATTTCTTCAGGTGTCACTGGTAATAATACAGAATTCAGACCTCCTGCCATGATCACGATGGCACGATATGAATCGTGTGGTTCAACTCGTAGCCCAAAAATCGGTTTTCATTCGACTCTGATTTTCCTTCAGCATTTTGGGATCCACTCCGTGAGTTTACTGGCTTCACTGACTCTCTGCTCCTGTGCGAAGCCGGAGCGCCAAGCCGCTTCAGCGCACATCCCTCCATCCGTAACCTGAAGGTGTGTTGGATGTGTCTAGTCTCTTAAGATGATTTGTGTCGTCTATCCCCATCGCTCGTTCGAGGATAGAGTCGAAACATATATCCCCTCCTCCTATCCATTAGCGTGTCCATCCTTCTGTTCCCCCATCCATTTGAACGTACTTACATCCGTCAGCCTGTCCACTAGTACGTCCATCTATCTGTCTGCCCTTCCATTTGCACTTCCGTCGGTCCGCCTATCCTTCAGGACGTCCATCCATCCATCCTTTCCTTTCATTTGTAACTCCCTCTGTCCCTCCATCCATTAGTACGTTCGTCCGCCCGTCGTTCGTCCGCCCGTCTGTCCGTTCACTTTTGCTTTTATTTATATAATCATTCGTTCGTTCGTACCTTCATCCTTCTTTCCTTCCGTTCGTCCTTCCATTCGTACCATCAGTCTGTCCGTCCTTCCGTTCGCGCCTTTGTTGTTCTGTCCGTTCGTCCATTCCTACCGCCTCCATCTGGTACCTCTTTGGTCCGGCCATCAGCAGGGGGACCTCTTGACGTCATCATTCACCTTACCAGGTCACTCTTGTCACTAGACCTGATCCTCGTGGGTGGAGTTGTGATCTCGTGCTTTCGTCCGTGGGCCGTCCGTGCGTACATTCTAGACTCTGGTCTCCTATCACTAACTTGGTTGAATCGTTTCGGGTCTTGGAAGTTCGTGTGTGTTTAAGCCCTTCTCATAACACACCGCTGCAGCAGCAGCAGCAGACTTCAGCATTGGGTGAAATCCATTGAGAGTCAGAATGAAGACGTGGCTGATATGACCAGAGGTTGTGCTTGATAATGTTGAAATTGTCAAGTTTAGTGAGGGTTTTCTATTTCCTTCCGTCGATGCTCATCTCAAGCGTTGAGTATGCAAGGGAATCCTGGGTCTCAACACATGTCCTTGTGGGCGCCTCGAACTGACCACTCACTCAGCTGTCAATCTGGATTTGGATGAGATTTTGTGTGTGTGTGTGTGTGTGTGTGTGTGTGTGTGTGTGTTTGGGTGGGAGATGGGTGGATTCCTTGTATCGATCGTCAACTTACCGTCAGGAAAGGAACAGGATCATACATCCAAACTATCGTCCTTAAGGTACACCTCAGACTATGGTTTCCGCTTTCTAGATTGGCTGTTCGCTCTGGGTCAAGATTAGCCCCACTGAGCGTATTGTTCTGTCGGATGATGTGATGGCTAGATCCTTTACGCTTGCTTAGGCATAGATCTGGGAGTCAGAGGACTTGCTGCATTTTGGTGACTGACTTCTTGCCAGCGTCACCGTTCTCACAAATCTGACCTTGTGGTGTGAACTATTTTCTCTCATGATTGGAGACTCGTCTCTTTATTTTCTGTTTCCCTCCGTGTGTACAGAGGAACTAGAATGTCTCTGTACTTCTATGATTTGCCTGTGGTATACCTTCATCACAATGGCCTGCTTGTTGAGGCTCGCGATCATGTAATTTCACCAAAATGCCAAAAAAAAAGGAAAAAAGAATAAAGAAAACTCTCACCTCGTCTTCCCTGGTGTATGGGATGACCCTCGAGTCATCCGTCCGCACCCTTACCTTGTATCCACTCCTTCGTACCAGCAGTTCCTCCGTAGTCAGCACCTGGCCCATTACAGAGTCCACAGGAGGGAGCACGTCCCCTCCACTTGCACCATTGGTCCTGCCGGTTTCTCCATCGGTGAAAACTCGTTTACATTAAGAACCTCCACTGGTCTGCCTGCTCTCAACTTCTCCAGGACAGCGTGTGTAATTATTGTTTGTGATACTATTTGTATAACGGCGGAGTTTTACACTCTTGTTGCTCCGTGTCTTAGTTTTATATATATATATATATATATATATATATATATATATATATATATATATATATATATATATATATATATATATATATATATAATGTCTTTACTCCTCCATGTGTGTGTACATACACACAGACACAATAACTAAAGCCGGGTATCCATTTGTCTTTTACTCTTTTTACCAGCCCCTGTGTTGGTTGTGGGCTGATTGCCGCGCCCAGGATTTGAACCTTTGCGTGATGAATCGTGGCCATTTATGCTAACCACTGCACCACAGAGGCTCGTGTGTATGACTACTTATTTGTATTGTACGAGGAGAGAATTTCACGCTCGTAGGGCCACATCTCTTGAACATTCTCGATTATCGTACAGCTTCTAACGTTCGTGTAAACTGTCTACATCAATCATGTATTCGGCCATCTTATTCCATTCATCCTCCTTTCTCATACTGTAATAGGACGTCTTTAAATCATGTCTATCACGCTTTTTGCTTACTTCGTATTATGCCTTTTGGTTGCTATGTCCCTACATCTCTCGAAGAACTGTTCACTCTCTACACCATTTATTTGTTTTAAAAACTTGAAAGTTGTGATTAGGTCAACCTTCACTCTTCTTTCTTCCAAGATGTGCATATATAAAGCCTCGAGCCTTTCCCCACAACTCGGCTCTCTTAATTCTGGTACCATCTTTGTTGCCCGTCTCTGGACCTTTGATATTTACTCTTGCTCTTCCTTAGGTGAGGTGACCAAACGTAAGAAACATTTTCTAGTTTTGGCCTTATTTAGGGAATGGAAAATTTGCTAAATATTTCCTTATCCATATATTTGAAAGCTACTCTGATACTTGCCAGCGGATAGTTTGTCTCCTTAGCTATTCTCCTAATGTGGGACACACACAGAATCTCGAAACTTATTTCCTATTTCTTTCTTTCTTTCCCATTCTAATTACTTTACATTTGAGCGAGTCGAAGTTCATCAACCATTTATCAAACTAACTTTGGAGTCTGCTTAAGTCGTCTTGTAAGCTGATGCCATCTTCCCCACTATTTTTACCTCCCTCATGACCTTTGCATAATCTTCAAATATATTCATGTACGAATCCGTATACCTTCAGGAAGTCCAATACGTAGATCAAGAAGAGTAACAGTCGTAGAACAAAGCCCTGTAGCATTCCAATGGTTACCACGACGCATTTGGAGAGAAAGCTCCTCTTAGCATGCGTTCTTTGTTCCCTTCTGCTGATGATCCTCTGTACGTCGAAGGAGTTTCCCTCCTTACTCCTGTCTGGTGGTTCACCTTCTTAATCAGCCTCCCACGAGGGACAGTAATCAATGCTTCCTGGTACCCCATATACCGGCAATATGTACTACTTTCCGTACTGTCTAAGAAAGAGCTCTCTCCCTCGTAGAACTCCAATAGGTTTGTAACACATGTCCTTTTTCCTAGAACCGAGTTGTCCCTCACTTGGGTAATTTCTCCTTTAAGGGATTATCCACTTCCTTGCTATCTACCTTTTCCAGAAATGTTTACAACACACTCGTTAGTAAAACTAGTCTGCGGGTCAACGCCTGTCTGTGTTGTGTGTGTGTGTGTGTGTGTGTGTGTGTGTGTGTGAGACATGTCTGTACGTATGACCTCTTGTGTGGGTATGTTTATTTGCGGGTATGTGTATGTGTGAGTGTATTTAGGTTTGGCTCTGTGGATATATGTCTATTTGTGTATACAGGTAAGGCTCTTTGCACTTGTAGGGCTATAATCTCGTTAACTTTTTGTGTCAATATAGTTTTTGTATTTCCGAATTTCTCGGAGTTTACTGTTTCTTTTTTGACCTTTTTGCTCTTAACCTTAGCGTTTTTTTGCTCTTATCTTTGACCCTGTTGTCTTTGCATTTGACTCTGTTATTAGAAAAGTACTTTCTCACGTTATCCATCCTATCTCCTCTCGCCTGCCCTTTGTGTTATAACTTCTCGTCACTACTTTCCTGTTCCTTTCGAACGGTTGGCTGGCATTAACATCGTTCCATGACCTCAAAGGAACTTGTGTGTTACGTACGTAAACCCACTGACCTCCTCTCCTCCAGTGGCAGCAGTTCGATGGTATCTCTCACCACCTTAACCACATCCCTCGTGATTCTGGTGCCATTCTCTTCACATAACACTAGACCTTCTCCAGCAGGTCGTATGTATCGTCATATGACAAGACTAAAGGTAGTGTTGCATACAATACAATAGGACCGAACTTCACCCGCAAGCTACTTCGTGGACACGTCTTTGCCTGTGTGTTAGACGAGAGCACCAACGCTGACTGAGATACAGCGTCGCCTCCCTCACACGTTTTCCTAAAGTGATTCCATGAGGTTAGGTCAGGAAAAATGACCACTTCCCGGGCCATTTCGCAAATTGATTCTTGTAGGTTATGCCTGCTGAAGAAATTTTCCAAGAACTTTTTTTTTCTTACCACCTTCTCACATCATTATTTTACTCTTAATTTGGGTTGAGTTTAATGGTCAGTGCTGCACCGGAGGCAGATCCTGTCACGGGCGTCCGCATTATTGATCACCTTTTGCTTCTTGTTCATAATTCTGGCATCATCAGCAAAGTCCAGCAGGCAGATTGTTTATTCCCATTATGTGGACAGCTTACAGACATGTAAAAGACTATATGATAGTGGAGAATGTTCAAGAGATGGAGTGCGTTGAGTGTGAAACTCCCTCCCCATTCAATACAAATAGATAATTACATATGTTATAGATAATACGCACACATACATACACACACACACACACACACACACACACACACACACACACACACACACACACATATATATATATATATATATATATATATATATATATATATATGTTGGGGTGAAGAAGGTGGTGAGAGTAAGTGAGCTTGGGAAGGAGACCTGTGTGAGGAAGTATCAGGAGAGACTGTGTACAGAATGGAAAAAGGTGAGAACAATGGAAGTAAGGGGAGTGGGGGAGGAATGGGATGTATTTAGGGAATCAGTGATGGATTGCGCAAAAGATGCTTGTGGCATGAGAAGAGTGGGAGGTGGGCTGTTTAGAAAGGGTAGTGAGTGGTGGGATGAAGAAGTAAGAGTATTAGTGAAAGAGAAGAGGGAGGCATTTGGACGATTTTTGCAGGGAAAAAATGCAATTGAGTGGGAGAAGTATAAAAGAAAGAGACAAGAGGATTGGCGGAATGCGTGCATAGTGCCATTGTACAAAGGCAAAGGGGATAAGAGTGAGTGCTCAAATTACAGAGGTATAAGTTTGTTGAGTATTCCTGGTAAATTATATGGGAGGGTATTGATTGAGAGGGTGAAGGCATGTACAGAGCATCAGATTGGGGAAGAGCAGTGTGGTTTCAGAAGTGGTAGAGGATGTGTGGATCAGGTGTTTGCTTTGAAGAATGTATGTGAGAAATACTTAGAAAAGCAAATGGATTTGTATGTAGCATTTATGGATCTGGAGAAGGCATATGATAGAGTTGATAGAGATGCTCTGTGGAAGGTATTAAGAATATATGGTGTGGGAGGCAAGTTGTTAGAAGCAGTGAAAAGTTTTTATCGAGGATGTAAGGCATGTGTACGTGTAGGAAGAGAGGAAAGTGATTGGTTCTCAGTGAATGTAGGTTTGCGGCAGGGGTGTGTGATGTCTCCATGGTTGTTTAATTTGTTTATGGATGGGGTTGTTAGGGAGGTAAATGCAAGAGTCTTGGAAAGAGGGGCAAGTATGAAGTCTGTTGGGGATGAGAGAGCTTGGGAAGTGAGTCAGTTGTTGTTCGCTGATGATACAGCGCTGGTGGCGGATTCATGTGAGAAACTGCAGAAGCTGGTGACGGAGTTTGGTAAAGTGTGTGGAAGAAGAAAGTTAAGAGTAAATGTGAATAAGAGCAAGGTTATTAGGTACAGTAGGGTTGAGGGTCAAGTCAATTGGGAGGTGAGTTTGAATGGAGAAAAACTGGAGGAAGTGAAGTGTTTTAGATATCTGGGAGTGGATCTGTCAGCGGATGGAACCATGGAAGCGGAAGTGGATCATAGGGTGGGGGAGGGGGCAAAAATTTTGGGAGCCTTGAAAAATGTGTGGAAGTCGAGAACATTATCCCGGAAAGCAAAAATGGGTATGTTTGAAGGAATAGTGGTTCCAACAATGTTGTATGGTTGCGAGGCGTGGGCTATGGATAGAGTTGTGCGCAGGAGGATGGATGTGCTGGAAATGAGATGTTTGAGGACAATGTGTGGTGTGAGGTGGTTTGATCGAGTGAGTAACGTAAGGGTGAGAGAGATGTGTGGAAATAAAAAGAGCGTGGTTGAGAGAGCAGAAGAGGGTGTTTTGAAGTGGTTTGGGCACATGGAGAGAATGAGTGAGGAAAGATTGACCAAGAGGATATATGTGTCGGAGGTGGAGGGAACGAGGAGAAGAGGGAGACCAAATTGGAGGTGGAAAGATGGAGTGAAAAGGATTTTGTGTGATCGGGGCCTGAACATGCAGGAGGGTGAAAGGAGGGCAAGGAATAGAGTGAATTGGAGCGATGTGGTATACAGGGGTTGACGTGCTGTCAGTGGATTGAATCAAGGCATGTGAAGCGTCCGGGGTAAACCATGGAAAGCTGTGTAGGTATGTATATTTGCGTGTGTGGACGTATGTATGTACATGTGTATGGGGGGGGTTGGGCCATTTCTTTCGTCTGTTTCCTTGCGCTACCTCGCAAACGCGGGAGACAGCGACGAGGTATAAAAAAAAAAAAAAAAAAAAAAAAATATATATATATATATATATATATAGTGATCGAACGACTATATATGTCCATGATTTATTGATTTGATAAGTGTCTAGTATCATTTTGTAGGTGTACATAGGCCTTTTACTTTTCATCTCTGTATCAGGCAAGATAAGAATACCTCCGCTGCACAGGAGGGGAGGAGAGGGTATATGTGAAGACTAGGTGACAGAAGACCTGATGATCTACAACTAGGTTATCTGCTGGAGGACAGCACGTGAAAGGGCCAAAAAACAGAAGACTTGACCTGTCTTATGACGAGGTTATGTGCTGGAGGATAGTGCAAGGGAAGGTCAGATAGCTAAACACCGAATGATCCATGACGAGGTTATGTGTTGGAGGACAGTACATGGATAGATCAAATCACAAAATACCATATGATCTATGAAGAGGTTATCTGCTGACGGTCTCTGATGTGTTTGCCTGGTGGAAGGCAGCAATAAGATCCTAAGCTCTTGATTTGTATAGATTAAGACAGAAAAGTAAGGTAGAAGGTTAAGGACGGGTGAGAGGGATAGAGGAGGGTATGAAAGAGTGGAATAAGAATAGGGATAGAAAGTGATAAATGTAGGATTCGTGGCTAAGGACAGGGAAGCGGAATAGGGACAGGAACGTAGAGGAATGGGGATACGGATGGAGGAATAGTGTAGAAGAGGGAATGGAGGAGGAGGATAGGGATAGAGTTGGAGGAAGAGACATGAGGAGAAAATGGAGGAAAGTGACGGGGAAGTAAGATTAGTGAGGGGACGGAGGAGATGGACAGGATTAGAGTCGGAGGAGGAAGATTGAGGGGACGGAGGAGGAGGAGGAGGAGGAGGTTTGAGGAGGGAGCTTAGGGTGAAGGATAGAGGAAGAAGCGGAGGAGGAGGAGGAGAGGCCAGGGAGGTGTGTGTGTGTGTGTGTGTGTGTGTTGTGTGTGTGTGGGTGTAGGGGTGCGACACTAGAAAGGCTTCGGGCTTATATTTGGTGACACCTTAATGACGGGATGAAGACCTCAGCTTACTTTCCCAGCTCACGGCTGAGAAGCTTAGCGGCTTAGCTGAGGTCTCCCCTCGCTCCTCCCCTCTCACCTAGCCACCTCCCTTCTCTCCCCCAACCTTGTTATGGCAGGATCAACAGGAAGTCTTGGCCAGCCGTTTCCGATGTGTAAACATACGCAAGGAGGCGAAGACGAACAGATGTAAATGCATAATGTCGTTGACTCGCATTTGACGGCACTTGCATCCAGCAATTTCTATGGTAATATACAATGGGAAGTCCAGTTCAGTAAGCAGGAAGCAGGGCTTTGTGATGAGAGGTCCTGTGAAATTAAGAGTGAAGGAGTAGGAACATTAGGTATCTCTTGCCTCAAATGCAGAGGGGATGGTAAGAAAGAGAAAGAATGAGTTTATATAAGAGGTTAAAAAGCAAATGAAGTTTTAAGATGTACTGTGACTAAGATGTTTATAAACGGCACTCCAGCCAGCCAGCATTTGCAAGGTATAAGGGAGCGAGTTATAAATTACCCAGGATAATAAATGAGGAATAAAGAAAATAAATCAGAAGGAAAGGCGAGAGGAAATTCGAAACTTTTCCACAGACTCGTCAGGAGTCGGTTGTCAATTAAAGAGCAGCTAATCAGACTAAAGATTCAGAGGGAAGAACTGTAGAGAATGATGTAAGTTTATGTGAGGAACTAAATAACTAGGTCAGAAGTGCCATCACTATAGCCCAAACACCAGCGAGATGGAGTGAGGAGGAGAATATGGAAAACACTGAGATATGTAGACGAGACAGAATACTGAAAGGCTTTGACACATACAAAGCTCCTGGACCTGATGGATTTGTTCCTGTATATATTTGCAGATGATGCAAAAGTTACGAGGTGAGTGAAAAGCGAGGAGGATTGCAGGAACTTATTAGGTGAGGGTCAGAGTGAAAGTAGGCCTCAGTATGATTTTCATCTATTTGGAAATAAGCTTCAGATGTCTGTGTGTGAGGCGGACTTGTCAGCATCATCCGTAAACTGTCACCAGACTCCCACATGAGAAGAACAGTCAGGGAGACGCACTGTCCTCTGACAAATATCAGGCTTTTCAATGTTACTTTTTAGTGAAAGTTTAGCATTTCTGGGTTAGTCTCCTTTCTTTTATCTATTCATATGTCCCTTGCTTTCTCTTATCTTCTCCACATTAATCCTTAACTCGTTCATTTCCCTCTTTTTTCTGCTCCCTTTTTTCTCACATCTTTCCCTTCCTATCCCCCTCGCTTGCTTCCATTTTTCACCTTCCACCTCACTAAACTCACTTCCTTCCTCCACACCTTTCGCTTACCTCCCTTCCTTATCATTATCATTCAGTTCGCCTCCTATCTCTACCCTCTCCTGCAACACACCCCCTCTTACTTCCCTCATTTTATCTTCCATTCACTTCTCTCCCTTTACCATACCTCTCTCTTCATCTGTCTTCTCTCCGCTGGCATCTCACTCACCTCCCGTTTTACCCCTCACCTCTTCATCATCTCTCTCCCTGTCTCCCAACCATTCACTCGCCTTCCCTCACCTTTCGCTTATGTCTCCTCGATACCTACACTCATTTGCCTCTCTCCCTTCCTCTTCTCCTCTTTCCCTGCCTCCTCGTTCTAATACCCTTACACCTTCCTCCACTCTCCCCATCTCTCCTCCTCCTCTTCACCACATCATCGCCCCGCTCCCTCCCAAGTCTTCCCTCTTTATCCCCTTACCTCCCCCTCAGCTGAAGTAGGGAGCGCTCGCGTCCCACCTCCCACAAGCCTCTTCATTTATAATCCAATTAACTTTCTCTGGGCGTCGCATCGCGTGTCTTTTAAGCTGCAAACTGTCGTCGGAGAACCGCTGCTTCCTAGCGAGAATATCTCGGGCGGAAAACTGCTGAGAACGGCCGCTGCTTATTAGCAGGAAGTGCTGAGACGGAAAATTTCTTTTTTATAGGGCTGTGCTCCGGAAGACCCAGGCGTGAATTTCTGAAAATAGGTCATTTCTTAAAGGGGAGCCAAGTTGGGAAGTGTTATATTGGCGACGGAAGCATCGCAGCGTGTGGGGGAGACTTCTTTCATAGGCCTGGTTAGCGGAACCAGACGTGAGAAACATGGAGAAACCTGGACATGGACAGAGAGTTGGACACGGTTGCAGGTTGACAGAAATGGACACCGCTGTAGATTGACAAAACTGGGCCCCACTGTAGAGGGACTGAACTGGATGTCACTGTAGACGAACAGAGCTGGACACCAATGTAGATGGACAGACTAGACATCTTTGTAAATGATGAGAGCTGATCATCATTGTATATGGATAGATTGGACGTCATTGTAGATGATAGGAGATGGACGCCACTGAAGGCAATCAAAAATGGACACTATTTTAGGTGCGCAGGAAGGGAAACAAATAGACTTGATGGACTTTGACGAATTTATCTGTTAGGTGACAGTTACAGGATCATACATTCCTTATCTATATAGATGGAGACAGGATAGTAAAGCAAAAGGTTCTTCCTCACCCACCACTTAAGTGGGGACAGGATAGTAAACCAGAAGGCTCTTTCCCTCCCACCACTTTAGACGGGGACAGAATAGTAAACCAGAAGGCTCCTCCCCTTTCCTCTACGGTAGATGGAGATAGGAAAGTAATGCAGAATTCTCCTCCCCACCCACTACTATAGATGGAGACAAAGTAGTAAAGCAGAAAGCTCCTCCCCACCCACTACTGTAGATGGAGACAGGAAAGTAAAACAGAAGGCTCCTCCCCACCGACTACTGTAGATGGAAACAGGATAGTAAACCAGCAGGCTCCTTTCCACCCGTTGCTGCTGATAGAGACGGGATAGTAAAGTAGAAGGTTCCTCCTCACCCACCACTCCCACCTGTACATCAGTCTGAAGGAATCTTGCTATGAGGGACCACCGAATAGTGCGGAAAGAGTATACTGATATGGAAATTCTATAGAAATGTGAGAATGGAAGAAGGCATCTAAAACGAAAAAAAAAGAAATATACATGCATTCTGTACTATCCGTCTTGGACATGCTTGCTAACTGAAAATTGATGTCATTAAAGTATTTGTCTACACGCGATTTAAAGCTATTGACTGGCATCGTCTTCGCAACATCTGGATGTGAATATTCTTTATTCAGTAACAGACATGGCACGGGCAGAGAGATGCCTCAAGCCATGACCATCTCGATGAAAAGAAAACAGAAAATGAAAGAGTGAAGACATTGATTATGGTTTCTTCAGTGTGTGTAGACCTGGGTCTTAAAGGTAGAAAGTTTCTTGGACAAGACGAGAAGAGGTGGAGGAGAAGGAGGAGGAGGAACATTTCACAACTTCGCTGCTCGAGGAGGTTCAACATTAGTGGTAGTGACACAAACTCAGACAGCCCACGAGGGCAGTGGTAGAAAGGATACCTGTAGAAGAGGGAAAGAGAACGGCAGCATTACGGCGAGTGGAGAGGTTGAAGGGAGGTGGTAGCTGGAAAATCAATAAGACGGAGGGATTTTGACTTCACCTTGGCTAAGAGAGAGGCAGAGGGAGAGCTGTCCATATACGCAAACAATGTTTCATGCTGGCGTGAGTAAACTCCCAGTAGATATGAACCAGCTGTCCACAAGGAAAATAAGTACAGCATCTATTTAGCTTTTGGAGAGGGGATTTTGTGTTGCTGATTGTGTGGGGTTTCTAGGACATACGTTTTATGACTATTCGACAAAACGAGTCAATCTTAATATTCTGAAATTTAACAGAAGGAAATGAACGAAATTGGGGAAAAAAGATATAGGTTGACAGACACTGTGTTTTTGCACTACTAAATTTGACCATGGTTACGTTACTCCCATTCAGAGAGTTGTGTTCATCGCGAGAAAAAGGAACATTGGAGCGAGGATGAGGTGGGAAAAGGAGTTGACGTATGTACAACGATATCATGAGCATAAGAGAGAATAGAATTGAGAAAGAAGATCCTTTATAGAGAGAAGAATGAGTGCAGGCAATAGGGCAGAACCCTGCTGATGCCGCTGAAGCCAAACAAAATTCTGCATGTGATTGTATTACACATCCTACCCTCTAACTTCACATTGATAGTTGTGTTCATTGTAGCTGTAAAGTGGAAGATATGTCGAAATGATTCTGTATTTTGAAAACTTTTGATAGATCTCTCAGGGTATGAGGATTCATTATAATGTGATTGTAGATCCCCGAGTCTTTTTCTTAAGGTCTATTTCTGAGAGAAGAATTAGTTTTGTGTCTCTTCTCTGTATTCTTTTGTCTCTGATAGAATCTGGTAAATTATGAGTGGAGTTGCAAAGGACATTTGACAAGACAGATGACGTATGCTGTCGTAGATTGTCCGAACTGGGATCCGTTGCACGGGAATAGTGTGTAGTGTGTTGTAGGTAGACAGAGCTACCTACATGTTGTTGTATACAGAGAGAACTAGATATTTCTCTGGGCGACTGCGAACAACTTGCTGCAACCAGGATTCGAACTTGAGGAGGCTCGACGCCGGGCGGCCCGTGAATGCCTCTCAAGTTCAGCAACAAACCTGCTTGTTTGCCTCCCTAGAACTATGTCTATATCCCTGTAGAGGGACATGACAGTAGCCTACTTTGAGCCGGCGAAATCTACGCACCGCAACAGGTGACCAGAACTGTGCACTGATGTCAGTGAAGACAACGAAACGGCTCTGCACTCCTCTGATTCACAGACCTACGTGTTATTTGAAGAGTGGCACAAAGATGTTCTGTTGCAAATGGACAGTGTTGTACATATTGCTGAGTAGGAACAGAACTAAATGCAATTGCAGATGGAAACGCACGCTCCCACAGCTGCTGGTGGACGGGACTTTGTAGATGGGCAGAAGAGGACATCATTCTAGATGAGTTGAATGGGCCACTGGTGTCGATGGAGAGATTTGTGAAGTGCTTTTGATACACAGAACCGGACGATCGTTGGTCCGAACTGCAACCTGTCATTGATAGGAAGAACTACGTGATATTGCAGACGGACGGAGTTACACGTTGTTGTGGAGACAGAGAGAACTAGACATTGTCGTTGGTAGACAGAACTAGACATTGTCGTAGATAGACAGAACTAGACCCTGTTGCAGGTAGACAGAACTAGACATTGTCGTAGGTAGACAGAACTATACATTGTTGTAGATAGACAGAACTAGACATTGTTGTAGGTAGACAGAACTAGACATTGTCGTTGGTAGACAGAACTATACATTGTTGTAGATAGACAGAACTAGACGTTGTCGTAGGTAGACAGAACTGTACATTGTTATAGGTAGACAGAACTATACATTGTTGAAGAGACAGAACTATACACATCACAGCAAGTAGACAGGCCCTCACATAGGTATAGGTAAACAAAACCACAGGACCGCACATAGGTATATGTAGACAGAGCCACAGGACCACACATAGGTGTAGGTGGAGAGACCTACCCACAGATGTAGGTGGCCAGAGGTACGCGCGGCTGCAGGTGGACCGTGGCTCGCGCATTAGCAATTTGCGTGGCTTGTGGTCGGTTGGCCTCGCCGGAACTCTGGTCCAGAATTTCTATTGATGGGACGTCCTTCATTCCTGCCCAGGCAGCTGCAGGATGGGGCCTTCCTACTATTGGCGTCCTTCACCCTCCCGCGCGGCAGCTGCAGGACGGGGCACCACACCATCTTTTTTAATTGGGTGGTTGGGAGGGGAGGGAAGGAATGGGATAACAGAATAAGAGATAGAAAAAAAAGAGAGTGAGTGAGCAGGTGTATCTTGTAGTTTTTCCTGGTGTAATTTGCTGAATAAGTATCATCGTGCTTTATATACACATGTATATATACATATATAACCTGGCTGACCAGATGTGTGTGTGTGTGTGTGTGTGTGTGTGTGTGTGTGTGTGTTTGATGTTATTTGTTCGTTTGGGAAGGAAATTAACTAAGTTAAGCTACGCACTTTTCATTATGCACGTTGGTGGACGCAAGGAACCTCTCTTAGTGCCTTTTATCCTCCGAGGCAGCCAGTCGTCTTCCTCGTCTGTACAGTTGTAAAAGTCATGAATATGTCTATGATTAATCTGTGACTCCGTTGTCCTGTAGTTTCTGTCGACTTTCTATACAGCTTCTCTTAAGCAAAGACAAGTTGAGTATATTTAGTCGTTCATGTAGCGCTCCAGTGTTATCGATGGAATTCTTGTTTGCGACGAGTCGTATGGCCCTACCGTGTGCCCCTCTGTAGGATCCGCGTGAGTGATGTGCAGGTGAGGTGTGTGTGTGGGTACTGGGGATTTGGATGAGGAGGGCGTTAGATCATGGCCTCTCACAGAGTGTAATTTGTGCTTCTCCAGAAGTACCAGGCTCCCCACAGGCTGGCCAGAGTCTCTTTTCCCCGCACCTTGAAGAAATGGACGAGGCGTGTTAGATAAGTCGTATGAAAGTGTACGGAAAAACGTACTTGCCAGTAATTCCCACTAACAGATTGAATTAAGAATGAAGAAGGTTGCCATAGCTTCCATCCGTCCAAGAATTTATAGAACCCAAACTCCGAATCACTAAGGTACTAGCTCACGTTCTATTCCCATGGCTGGACGTTTGTCTTGTACTAACGATGTAAAGAACTCCATCTGACTCTCGTGGGGAAAAAGGCAAAAGAAGGACACGTAGCAACTGGCAGAGTCACTGCTGCTGGCGTCCTTTGGCCTCCCTCCTGGCAGTTGCAGGACGGGGCACCACTTCCGACTGCGTCCATCACGTTGGACCCTCACCCTCTTCTTAATCATTCGGTAAACATTAGTCCATTTTTTGGCTCCTTTTTTTTTCGTTCGCCATGCACTCTTTATCCTCCTCCTCCTCCTCCTCCCCCTCCTCTTCCTCCCCCTCCTCTTCCTCCCCCTCCTCTTCCTCACCCTCCTTCTCCTCCTCCTACTCTCCAGACTCTATCCTCTACTTTGTTAATCTCACCGGGATTCCTCCAATACCTCATCATCCCAGTTGATCCCCCTCCAGCGCCCTGGTCCGCCGTCCACTCTCCACCGCCGTCACACACGTGCTCCTCTCCTTCACTCCCTTCCATCCTTCCCCCAAGGACTTCCGTCCCCCTGCCCCCTCGTGTAACCCAGGCCTCTCTCCCTACCCTCCTCCCTCACACTGCTCATGGCGTTAAGATCGAAGCCATAAACTCTGAGAGTTGTTAGTCGGCGGGTTTATGGTCCACACGAGACCGCTTCTGCCACCCCCACCCTTCCTCGCACCCCTTCCTCGCTCCCCTCCTCCTCTGGTTTACCCTCCCTTCCCTCGCTCAGGTTAGCCTCTCTCTCTCTCTCTCTCTCTCTCTCTCTCTCTCTCTCTCTCTCTCTCTCTCTCTCTCTCTCTCTCTCGATGGGTCATTTCAGTGCCCTCCTTTGCCTTCATGCTCTTTCTTCCCTGGTTTATCTTCTTCCCTTCCTTCTCTGGCTTAAACCCTCTCCTACCCCCTCCTCCTCCCCCGTTGCTTACCTACTACCCTTCCTTCTTTGGCTTAACTCCTCATGCCTCCCACCCTCCTTCTTCCTAGCTTCCCCCACCCATACCTGTCATCTCGAACACCCATCACTGCCCCCACATGCTGGCTAACACCTTCGGCCAGTTCTCTTTAACTTGTCCCATAGCACCTTCTTACCTCTGACCCACCCATCTGTTCCTCCTCTCTAACTCGCTCTGTGGCCCTCTCTTCTATCCTGTTTTACTCGTACCTCTTCCTCCCTTATTATACCCTTCAGAATGATTATTTTTTCTAGCTATCCTTTTTGTTTCTCTCACACTGCCCTTATTACCTCTTCCCTGGCTCTTTCTCCTTTCCTTCCGAGTCTCTGATTTTAGCTCTTTCTCCTCTGTTCCACCCTCTCTCTCTCTCTCTCTCTCTCTCTCTCTCTCTCTCTCTCTCTCTCTCTCTCTCTCTCTCTCTCTCTCTCTCTCTCTCTCTATACTTCAGTTCGCTCTAACTTCCTTCCCTCGCTTTATCCTCTCCG
>NC_092261.1:16657145-16702145 GCF_036320965.1 Panulirus ornatus | reverse complement strand
CATCACACACCCCTGCCGCAAACCTACATTCACTGAGAACCAATCACTTTCCTCTCTTCCTACACGTACACATGCCTTACATCCTCGATAAAAACTTTTCACTGCTTCTAACAACTTGCCTCCCACACCATATATTCTTAATACCTTCCACAGAGCATCTCTATCAACTCTATCATATGCCTTCTTCAGATCCATAAATGCTACATACAAATCCATTTGCTTTTCTAAGTATTTCTCACATACATTCTTCAAAGCAAACACCTGATCCACACATCCTCTACCACTTCTGAAACCGCACTGCTCTTCCCCAATCTGATGCTCTGTACATGCCTTCACCCTCTCAATCAATACCCTCCCATATAATTTACCAGGAATACTCAACAAACTTATACCTCTGTAATTTATATATATATATATATATATATATATATATATATATATATATATATATATATATATATATATATAGAGAGAGAGAGAGAGAGAGAGAGAGAGAGAGAGAGAGAGAGAGAGAGAGAGATAGATAGATTGATAGATGTGTGTGTGTGTGTGTGTGTGTGTGTGTGTGTGTGTGTGGTTTCGGTGCATTACACATGACAGCTCGGGACTGAGTGTGAACGAATGTGACCTTTTTGTCTGTTCCTAGCGCTCCCTCGCTGGAGGGGGGACGGAGCGGGGGATGGGGGATGCTAGTGCGTGTGTGGGGGGGTGGCGACTAGTATGGATGAACGCAGCAAGTATGTATGTATGTATGTTTGTGTATGTATATGTATATGTATGTATACGTTGAAATGTATATGTATGTATATTCCTATGAGTCCACTGGGAAAATGAAACCGATAAGTTTCCAAGTGCATTTTGTGTAATAATCACATCATCAGGGGAGACACAAGAGAGAGATATAAGTCAGTTGATATGCATCGAAGTGACGAAACTAGGACGCCATTTGGTAAACATGTTTACCAAATGGCGTCCTAGCTTCGTCTCTTTGATGTATATCAACTGACTTATATTTCTCTCTTGTGTCTCCCCTGATGATGTGACTATTACACGAAAGTGCACTTGGGAACTTATCGTGTTTCATTTTCCCAGTGGACTCATAGGAATATCTTGATCAAGCGCAAAATTGTGATCCTTTCCACCAAGTATATGTGCGTGTGTGGGCGTTTATGTATATACATGTGTATCTGGGTGGGTTGGTCCATTCTTCGTCTGTTTCCTTGCGCTACTTCGCTTACGCGGGAGACGGCAAATAAGTATAATGAAAAAAGAATAACAAAAAGAATATATGTTTTGGAAATGGGGCAGCACGAGTCAAAAACTCTTTCCTTGTAACAGAATAGTAATCATAGTAATTACACACACACACACACACACACACACACACACACACACACGCACACATGATCAATTGTATTATATGATTTATCCTTAGAATTACCCCATCTCTGACAACGATAATGAAGTTAAGGTTGATATAAATAACTAGGTGCGCAAGTCTCCAGCGTCGTCAGAGTACATCACTAATTGTCTTCTCAGGGTAGAAGAAGCAGGTAGTTTGGTCATCATTTGATGCAATCTGTAAACCACCTTCCCCTGCAACCGGTTGCGGCGCACAAGACCTCTCGTAGTGATATGTACTGACATTCTACTGGTGACACATCCCAGCTTCTTGTGTTGTGCCGTGACCCCTGATAATCTTGGCCTGTCCTGCTAGCTTCTTTCTTCCTTCCGTTGCTACTTCGTGATTTCTGGTGATGTATTCCGATGTTTTCCTTCACCAGTGGCTCGTCTAAATCTCCTGCCAGCGACACATGGACCTGGGAAGGTCGCGTGGGACGTCATATGTTGGGAGGGCGGGAGGAGGCCTTGCATAGTTTACTGTCGTGACTCTATCCATTTAGATTAGGAATCTAAGGTCTTGTTGCTGTCGTTCAGCATATAACCCCATCCCAGACCATCAGGTTGTCTGTCCCCTGTCCTTTCAGTGTACAGGGACATCCATGATAACCCGTCCTAGATCAATAGGTCGTCTGTCGTCAGGCCTTTCCATTTACAGTCACTCCCATGAACTATCCTGCAGCAGATAAATCCATCTTCTGTTGTCTCTTCTCTCCGTAGACTCCCTTGCACCTCCGATGATTCATACTAACTGCTGATGATGATCAGGCGTTTACTTACCTGTCAACGTTCATACGGGACACTTCACAGATCCTTTGGCTACTTCTGAGGGTCTTGTAGCTATTTGCCATACTGTATCTGGCATGACCTTTGAGTCATATCTGATGACCTAGACTTACGTCGGATGATCTATAGCTACCTCTATCGGCCTCCGTTGTCAGCATAAGCTTATAACTACTAATCTCTCATGACTTATGGTAAACCTCGGATGATCTGCCAGTTATTCCTGTAAACATCACTTGATTATCTCTTGATTCGAATAACTTCTTGGCGTCCTTTGATGATCTCTCTCTAATTCAGCCCAAACCTGTGGAACCTTATGTTTCTTCTCATGTCCTCTTGTGAGCTCTTATGGTATACAATTACGTCTGATGTTCATCAGCGACTTGTGAAGCACCACCTCGCGACGATCTGATTGATTGTGATGACCCGTAATTAATTCCCAGTATATAGAGTTGCGACTGTGTGCGCCGGCTCAAGGGACCTTCTTGCTAACGCCGGCCTGTTTTCCTTACGTCTTGTGACGCTTCACCAGGGCTCTGATAAACCTCTTAACGACATCTCTAGAAAGAGAAATGTAATCGTGTTGTGATGATGTTTTGATAGTCTCACCGCTGTAATTTCAGGGGCTCGCCGATCTCGGATTGCCCGCATCTGAATTCCAAATGCAAGAATCTTCGGGATTCTTCTCTGGGGTCTTATCACGGCGCCCTCACCGTCACCATCGCCATCCAACTTGTCAAGAATGGATTCCGGACGCCATCTTGGCTGTTTACGGCTTGATATCAAGGGGCCCCCATGATTTTCTCTCTTTCTTTTTTCTTACTGTTTACCGAAATTCGAGTGAAAATGCACTCTGTAATAAAACTTGAGTCTCTTGCACAGAACATACCCGGGGATGAGGAGACTATCTCCTCTAGTGTCTGTGTTGAGGGTGTCGTGTTCTTTGAGAAGTCGTATCATCATGTTTATAGGGACATACATTCATGTAGGATTATGTTCTTCATAAAGCATCGCGTCCTCTTCTCGTATCAACGTACTTCGTCTTCAGGTATGGGAAGAAGGGTTCGTTGATTTTCCTCCGAACTTTTTGTATATTCTCTTTTTTTTTTCTTTTCAGTAGGATCTGGTTTTGCGAGTGAAACCTCTTCATTTATTGTTGGAGTTCAGTATCTACCAGGAGCTGATCGATCATCCGGCTGTCATCACCTTTCAGAGGTGGAGCTTGGCTGTCACTCTCACTTCTGATATACTAGAAGGAATATTCTCCATCGTCTCTTTGTAAATTAAAGATTACATAATTATTGTTCAGATTCCTTTTTATCTCTTCGTAACTAGTCCTGAAACTGCTTATTTCTTTTCCTGATAGATCTGGGTTTTTTTTTTATGAACCATCGTTTGCCATATCTGATAAAACTTTTGCTTAACCAAACACATTTGTCACATACGGGAAGTCGAGTGCGTGATGAACTGACTTTGTTATCCTTTACCTCCAAGAGCTAAGTATACTGTCTTTGGTCTTATTACATAGATACGCAGACCACGTAGACCCAAGGCCCGAGCGAGGTGGTCTGGCCTAAACACTACTTGAGAAAATATTGCAGTCCCCTTAAAAGCAGTGGAAGAAAAGGATAGCAAAGCAAAGGCTCTCGCTTCACTCCCTCCGGCGTGTTGCCGGAGGGAAAACAGGTAGGAAGAAAAATACCTTGCAGGATTGATATGCCTGAAGGAAATATTCATAGGAAAGTCATAAGGTAAAATGAACATGACCATTCCTTGCTTGTTGGCTCGTGTTGCTACAACATCAGTGTTAATGCATCTCTTTAAAGCGCCCTGTGTTTCTCTGATGTTTTCACATCACGAGACAAGTCAACAAATGAGGTTAATTATCTGATGATGTTGATTGTCTGATTATGTTGTCACCGGAGTGAGGTCTCATCAGAGGGGTTCTTGCTTCAAAGGAGTCCATCATGTTCCCGCTACTGAGTGTAGCACAGCCTTGAAGCTACAGGAAACCCTGGTAAAGGGGTCATGGGTTAACGCCAGAAATCCTTTCCGAGATAGATTCAGGGTATGATCATTATCATTATCATTATTATTATTGTTATCATTATTATTATTATTATTATTATTATTATTATTATTATTATTATTATTATTATTATTAATGTTATTATTACTATTGTTATCATTGTTGTTGTTATTATTACCATCATTATTGCTACTATTATTAAAAGATATTAGATGTTATTATATCAAATAATTAGAATTTATTTAATGCAGTTTATCATGTGTATGGAAGAAAACACCACACATATTCAGATACTTTTGTATGAAATTATTCAGTTCATTTATCATATGCGGGAAGTCTTTATTACTTCAATTACATCATCACATGAAGACCTTAATCTTATCTTTATGGTAATGAAGTGATAATGGGATTTAACTCTCAAGAGTCCGGCTTCCTTGGGCGTCAACCACTTTCACATTTTCTTCCCCAGCGTTGGGGTTCCACCGAGTCGAGGCAGGTGTCAGGTCGGCGCCTCGCTTGATTCCCACACAACTAATTCATCATGACCCACACTCCACTCGCGACACACGAAGACCCACACTGATTCTCGATCGGGTTCCCATCGCACTCGTTAGAAGGCCAGTCCAGGACTTCTACCTCCGGGTGCTGAGTGAACCGATCCTTCATCATGCTGGATGGGGAGTAATGCCATGGGTCGCAGTGACGACAAATATACCACCTCCTAAACACTTGTGTTATCATGGCCTGTGAACTTATATCCTCCCACCAGCCGCCCAGGTCTAAAACGCCAACATCCAGCCCAGATGCATTTGCGCTCACCCTACCTACCATTCCTCACTCTTTCTTGGAGGTGTGTAGCATCATAGCGTGTCGTTGACTGGCCTCCAGCGCATTTTGGCCACTTGGCTCAACTGATGAGAAACACTTCCCAACCCTTAAATGTAAAGGGCTTCCAGATGCTCAAGTCTCCTTCAGGATACTGGTAAGCAAAACCAAGGCTGGAATCCCTCTATACTTGAGACAGTTGTTCTTTCTTTGCCGTCGCGCAGTAATGGATGCGCCGTCTTGTGGTTCACGGGTGGCAAGGGAGCTACAAGAACCTCGAGTGACCAACAAATAGAAACTGTGGTTGTTCCTGTATGGTGCCTCAGGAGACGAGTGACCTCTTCATGCATGGTCACTCGTGGTCACTAACTGCAAGGGTTGATTTTAAGAGAGCCCCGTTCCTCCTGCCGCTGTTGAATCCATCTGTTGACGGTACTGACGGAGACACCTGTCATGTGGGCAGTTTCTCCTGACGGCATCCCGCCCACTCTCCCACACCCTGATGAGGTCGTCCCCGGTGAGTAATGACGTCTTGGGCGTTTCCACGCCTCGCTCTCGTGTCTAAAGGAACGTCTTACATTAAATGACTTAATTTCATCATTATCAGGGTGTTTGAGAATTTAGAATAATGTAGAACCTAACTAGTATGCGTATATGAATGCAGTATCTCATATACTCACATGTGAAGTGAGTGTTATCGTAAATTTCTCATGTTTTGGTGCGTTTGTTGCCCTGTCATGGTGTCTCATTACCTTCGACCCCCACCCACCTTACGCTCATATGGACTCTCTCTCTCTCCAGACGATGACCCCAGACGGCCCCACACGTTATGTCATGTTGACACTAGTGTTCGTTCACATGTGGGTATAATTCATACACTTGTAAATCATGACAGTCTGCTGTAAATTCACAGGAATGCATCAACTTAATATTAGAACATTTACTCGCTGTAGGTTGAGAGAACCACGCAAAATATAGGCAAATAGTACTTACGATCCCTTATCAACAACCATTATGCGTGAATGACTCTAAAAGGTTTGAGTATCCGTTGTTTTGGTGAAGAGTGAAAATGAAGCAGAGGAAAAAAAAATATTATATTGAGTAATCTGAGATGCTTACTAGCTGATGTAAGTATCATGGATTTGCCATAGGTTTTGTAGTATGGGTCTGTCTTGCCTCACCTTGGCCCCTCCACCTCTTGTTGGTGGCGCTGTCCTCCAGCAAGGCGACTGCGCAGAAGTATATGACGTCACACTTCCGCACGTTTTCTCTGATTGTAATTTTTCTTTTTTTAGAAAATGTGGTAGGGGCGTTATTGATTTGGTTTTGATGTTTTCCTGGTATTTATACAAGTTTTGCAAATTCAGGTGTATATTACTTTGTATTTTAGGGAGTCTAGTAAAAATTTCATCCATTGTCGGTCAATAAGCAAACTTATGAACTTTTTTCTGAATAATTTAAGTACCCATCAGACACCTTATATTATGATATATTACCAGTCTAAGCTGATTCGGATGAAAGAAAATATATGAGAATAATAATGAAATTAAGAAGGACTCCGAAGGCGTTTGTAGGTCTGACTCAAATGACGAAAATTGTATGAAGAGGAAAGACAAAAGACGGTATAGAATTCCACAGCTCAGCTGTTCGAGGGAAGAAAGAGGCATCATAACGGTTAATCCTCGAGTGGTCATCATCCACGCACAAACTGTGGGAAGCAACAGCCAAACGCTTGCACGGACCCCACACCTTCGGAGTGGCAACACATGCAGACATCTCACGACCACAGTGGCCAAAATAATACCTATGAGAGAGAGAGAGAGAGAGAGAGAGAGAGAGAGAGAGAGAGAGAGAGAGAGAGAGAGAGAGAGAGAGAGAGATTAGCTCCACCGCAGTGTAGGGAAAGGCAAGTCTGAAGAACGTTGATGCCAGGAGAATCACTGAGACGAAAGGAATATGGGAACATTGGATTACTATCAGAGACGCTAGTCTGCAATTACACCCATCGATCCATGAACGAAGGTATATGGTCTTTGCTGTGTAGTTAAGATCATCGTTACTGATGTAGTCATTACCCTTATATTAGTAAACCATCGCCATCACTGTCTTAACGTTGTCGGAACTTTGAGATTTCATTACGTCTTTACATCCAAACAACCATCCTCTCATTTCAGCTCCACCCCCTCTCCCCGCCAACCCCCGTCCCCTTCATGTACACCCCAGCGCGACATCTGTTGGCTCAAAAAGACACTTCCTGGTGCTGCTTCGTTGTTCGAAACTCAGATGCTCCGGAGCCATATTGCAGCTGGGAGTGTCGTACATCTTCACATCTTTCCTGACTAAGTTTTCGTACCCTAGTGACCGAATAGCGCGTTAGCAACATCATCAGCGCCGCGTGTGTGTGGGTGCAGCAAGATCCAACAGCGCTCTCAAACGTTGTTGTGGTTGTGGTGTTATGAGGTACAGTGGCCGTCCGGGACTTCAGTCTTCTCTCCGAGGCATCTCCGATTTTGCTTCACTGTAAAGGTAAAAACCTCATCTCTTGCAAAGAAAAGAATGATATAACATGTGTTCCGTATGTATGCGTTTTTGTGTGTGGGGTTGTGTATGTCATGCATACTTTCATAAGTGTCTTGTGTTTTTATATACATGTCTTTATATCTGTAATTATCTCGTTATAGTGTCATCTAAACCCTTAAAGATATCTTTAAAGAGATTCGGAACCCGTGTTGGTACGGTCCACAACAGCTGCCGCGATGCTTCCACCGTTAGTATTGGTGTATGTACCACGCTCAGGATCGTGAAAGGTCTTGACCCTTTACCCTTCCCTGCACGCAAAATGTTGACGCGGTTTCCACTGTGAGGCGTGGGATAACAACTTAATATCCCGTCTTTATCTCCTCTGTGTCCAACTATAATTACCATTTGCTAAAGTATGCGAACCACATATTGTGAGTTATCCATTTCCGTTTAGATAAAAAGAAATAGTACTTCTCATGGAATATGGAACAAAGAAATTTTCCTGGACATATAATAAAGGAGCTGATATAGACTTTTCATAATGTTCTATATTTGAGGGTATAGCAACATCGCCGATATTCTACTCACGTTTTCATAGAATTTCAAAACGACAATTGGTTAACCATACGACACGTTTTAAGACCTTTATAGTTAATTTATATATGTAAGGGATTTCTATGTACATGATATCAAGACCCTACTTGATATCTAGATAGATATCATTAAGCTAACTATTCTCAGCGTCCAGTCTCGTAAAGCTGTCGTTCTGTGAAGCGGATTTCATAGGTAGAAGTATATGACCTTGTGGTTGGGTGAGGCAAGGATTCGGATCGTGTGTTGGTGGTGTAGCGATGCTTCGTCAGGAGGTTCCAGCGCCGTGAACAAGGGGACCAGCAGGAGGCATCGTTCGATTGTTTTCAGTGTCTTGTGCATTACCTGATGTTGGAGTTTTGACCGTATATTATGCTAAGAATACTTCCCTATACCTGTGCAATGCTAGGATATGAACCTTGCGTAAGAGTGGAATTTGACATTACGTATAAATTAACATTTAGTTATTACACCCAGAGATCAGCTCCCTATATCAGCTGGTATATATGTATATGTGTATGTATGTGTATATGTATATGTATATATTTTTTAATTGTAATGAATTTCTAAGAATATTTTAATTTGTATCAATAACGCTGAATAGCCGTAGATGCTCAAGTGCTTGGCTCATAAGCCTAAATTCTATAATCAGCTGTTCTCGTCGTGTGCACAACTGCTGTTGTTGCATAGAGACGGTGTGCACCGGCATGACCAGGCGACATGCTGGTGAGAACATCGCTTGATTGGCATCACTGAGGGTTAGAACAATCGTTGACCGGCGATGTGTGTGTACTTGTGTCGCTGTGAAACATCGTCTGTGTTTGGCAGAATTGGAGGTTGTCTGAGGCGAACACAGGAACATTAACAGGTCGTCAAGGCCAGAATGCAGCATAACATCCCTCAGTACTTTTCTCAGCATACCACCAGTGTATCGATCATCACCTCTTAGCATCCCTGAACACTTTGTGAGCATTTTTCATCACTTTATCAGCCTCCCTCAGCACTTATCAGCCTTCCTTCAGTATTTCGTCAGCCTCCCTCAGCACTATCAGCCTCCCTTCAGTATTTCGTCAGCCTCCCTCAGTACTATCAGCCTCCCTTCAGTATTTCGTCAGCCTCCCTTCAGTATTTCGTCAGCCTCCCTCAGCACTTATCAGCCTCCCTTCAGTATTTCGTCAGCCTCCCTCAGCACTATCAGCCTCCCGCCAGTATTTCGTCAGCCTCCCTTCAGTATTTCGTCAGCCTCCCTCAGCACTATCAGCCTCCCGCCTGTAGACCCCCTGAGAATCCCATCTGCATCCCACTAACGTTCTCTCAGTGTGCTGCAATCATCTCATCCACTAACATGTTCCGAGGATTACATTAGAATCCGAGAGACATTTCCCTTGAGAATCCACCCCAAAAGCCTCCGTCCAGCGTCCCACCTCCACTTGAACACTATACTACATAGATCATATGCAAGCGCCCCACAGGATCATCGTCAATGTGTACGCCATTCACATCTCGCCAGCGTCCCGAATCCCGCGAACGAGACCGCGGGGGGGGAGGTCGAGGTCTGAACGGCGAACGACATCTGTACCACAACGCTGCGGTGCGATGGTGACACACAGGAGGGCGGTACGGCAGCGGCACCAGTGCGGTACGGTGATGGCGAGGCACAGTTCGGCGGGGTTACGGTGATGGCGAGGCACGTTACTTGGGTGGCACTTGTTTAGGAAGTTAAGGAAATGGTCGGGCACAGAAATTTCGGATATGGTACGTGTCTGGAGTTAATAGTGCAGCTATGCGAGAGTGGTGCAGCGCGGTACAGAGATAGCACAGCAATAGTAACATACAGACATGTCAACAGATGATAACGTGGCAACCGGGCCACCAGACACGCGACACATGGCAACCCTACACACTACTACAGCATAGCAACCGTACAGACTACAACTTAGCACCCGTGCTGGCGACAGCGTGGCAACTACGACCAGACAGGGAGGGGGAGCAGGTCCACTTGGGCGTAATTAAAGCCGTTTTTCTCCAGTGGTGCAATTCCCGTTCTCCGTATACGACCCATTCCGAGGCCTGACCAGTGAGCGTCCTACCTCCTGCTGACGTTAACGCACAGTTCAATCAGCTGTCAGCTGCTCCTCTGGCATTGGCGAATAGACACGGAGAGGATCGCTCTCTGAAGTGTTCTGTAAGTCTGGAAAACACTCCGACTTGGCAGTGTGGAAAGTATTGAACATGATTGTTGAATGACCCACCTCTTACGTTGCCTTCACCTTCCTGCTCCAGGAATCCATTCCGTGAGGACTCCGCAGCGCTCAGGAAGCCTGCCACGTTCACCGGGCGGGACCACAACTGTGTTGTGTATGTTTTGTTGGGTGAGCACAGGGTAGTCGATATGTATTATGACCTACGTATTATGTAACAATAAAGACAGTGGGTAGAATTCCTTGTGGATGATGGTTGACTTTCGTTAACTTCAAGCTGACTTTGGCTTTGGTTTCCGGTTTTTTTTTATTTTATGGTCATGTATTCTTACGGTACTCTGGCCATCTCTTGGTAAATGTCAAGGTGGTTCGCGTGACGGAACTTCATCACTCGTGATAGGTTGGCTGGACGTGGGCTGAACTAGGTATAGAAAATGTATGTCGCACAGTAACCCAGACCACTGTGGAAACTCGAGCCACTGGCCTGTAGGTCTAAATTCAGATGCAGGCGACTCTCCACCCGAACCTAACCCACCCCGCTGCTCTGCCAGTCCTCTAGGCGATGCAAGACGTTAGGACACCCTAACACAGCCACGGGTTGTTAGAGGTACTGTTTACCCTTGTTAGGTAAGAATGTAGTCTTCCCTTTGTTTATCATGATCGAGAAATCTGGAAATAAATCTGAAAAAAATCAAGCTCTTACTCCAGCAGTGTCTGCCACCACCTTCGACCATCCAGCACCAGCCACGACCGTCTGATACCGTCTAGGAAAATCTGACACGACCAGTTCTGTATCGCCCAGGACCGTCCACCACCACCCAGGACCGTCCACCACCACCCAGGACCGTCCAGCATCACCTAAGAAGGTCTGGTACCACCCAGGCTTATCCGGCGCCTCGCAGAACCGTCCGAAACGCCCAGGACCATCCGTTACCACCCAGGACCATCCGTTACCACCCAGGACCAGCTAGTACCGCCCAGGACCAGCTAGTACCACCCAGGAGTGTCCAGTACCGCCTAGGAGCGTTTGGTTCCACCCTGGACTGTTTAGTATGGCCTAGGACCATCCAGCACCACCCTGACCATCCAGCACCATTCTGTACCATCCGGGGTCGTGTGGCACCAGACGCTCAGTATAGGAGACCAGTGTGTATTTCAGGCAGATTATAGCGAGTCTGGTCTAGGGTAGTTTATGGCCCGGGGTAGATTGTGGGCTCGGCCAGAATATAACTTCCCAGGCCATATTATATCACGTTCATGTTTATGTTGATATCAAATTTCAAGGAACATATATTTTTTTCTCTCGATAAAATGGCGTCTTGACGCAAAACCAGACCGTCCACATGTAACTCTCGTGTTGTAAACTTTGGCTATTTAGTGGAAACAATTTGGGTACGATTTTTTTTTCCTTTATTTTCACGTATTACAGAAAATTATGTATAATTTGCCATATTCCTACCGTGATAGAATATCAAAAACATAGATGATTATTTCTAATCTTTGTCTTCTTTGTTTGTTCGTATTCATCTGTAGATTAGCAGCAGTTATTCATATATATATATATATATATATATATATATATATATATATATATATATATATATGTCTGTGGGAATAATAGGAGACATGTTCCTTGATGTTCTATGTGTCTGAATGTCATTAAACTCTTTCTGTGATGGTAGCAGGAGGCTTCGTGTCTCTCATGCTTTCCCCTCTTTGACAGTGGGAGAAGTTAAGCACGTCACTACCATAACCTGAAGGTAACACCAACACCCTCCTGGATGGAACCATGTCGTGTCCTCTGGCACCTTGCGATGGGTGACTTATAGACGTTCGCATCTGCTGTTATGTGTCGTGAAGCAAAACCATAGCTGGCGTTGGGATGATGGCGCCAACTCTAGTCTGCCCTTCGATCTCGAAGGCTTCATCTATTTCATAATACATAAATATAGCATTTTGGTGATAGTTTGCGTTAGGGCGCGCAGCAGGAGAATAAGTGGAGGCGACGATAGAACGGTTGATAGGTACTATACGTCGAGATATAAGGGGTAACAGGCGGGCCTGTGATGGTGTGGGTGTGGGTTTGTATAGTTGAGGGTACGTGGAGGCAAATGTAGAGCGTGCAGTGGGTACGATACATCCACTGAGGTGCAAGTGGGTCAAGGGAGTAGTCATAGGGTCTATGTCCCGTTGGGAAAAGAAGTGGAAACAACGTTGATGACACTGGTAATAATACTGAGGCTGAAGTGTTGTTACTGTTCATCTAACACGGCATGTAGCTTTCTATGTAAGTTCCTTGCCAAGTATTCGCTTTTTTTTTCAAGAGTAACACGTGTTTAACTTCTTTTCTACACCCGTCTCATAGCCATCAATGTTTTCAAATATCTTCCTTACGTCTGTCACACTTTTATTGTTTATGTACCGGTAAAGGTACAAAGAAGACCTTTTGAGTGAAAAAAAACTCCTTTTTGAGTCGTCTCTTTCCATCTCAGTATCTCCAGCTGTCTGGAAGATTATCTTGACGGCAGAGAACGTTCGTAGGTACACACGTGTGCAATACGTATGAATTTACATAGATTCACTTTGTCTTGCAGACGACAAAGCTAAATAGACTGACGAAGCATCACAGCTGTTTGTAACCGACGCATTGGACGCAGGGGCTGCTTGTTTGCCAGGTGTATGGCAGAGTCCCAGGCTGAAGAATGCGTGTAGGGCGGCTTAAAGAGACTGCTCAAGTCGGCCAGTTTCAGCTGCAGCACCTCACTTGTGGCACACAGATACGCTCAGCATCGCCCCTCTGGCAGGACAGTCGGTGATTTCGTGCAGTAGTTCGCCTTAAAAGTACCATAACGTTTGCATAAATCTCTCCTTTTACCCGTAAATCCCTTTCTTTCTTCCCCCCCTGTCTTAGAAAGAGTGGGACATATGCGTAGGGATTTACAGAATATCCATAAATATCATCATAACATCTAATGTAACTGATTGATGTTATCGATACCAGATACAGAAGGATACTTCCCTTCTCTCCAACGTTCATCTGGTAACGTGTTCGGCCGCTTCACCATCCTGGCAGACGACATCCACCATTGTGGCTGTGAGGCTCGTTCTTCCCCAGGCATCATCTGAGGGACCAGTAACCCCTAAAGATCTCCATCAGTCCGTCTTTGCCGTGTGCTCCCTCTTCCCCTTCGTGGTGTTAGTGTGCTGTTATATTCCTTCTTGACAAGCTGAGGACCGAAAACGTCGCCTTTGTACGGAAACGAGCCGCGGTATGACAAGGGCCTTTGCCAGGCAGATACCTTCCATCCACAACAACAGAACAGTTTACCAAAATCTTAGTCATACAGTCTGCTTTTACATAGCTACTCTGTCCCACAGAACCGCACTCCTGCTTGCATTCAGTACCAGTCTTTCCTTCTTGCACACATCACCAGAGTGAGTTATTATGCTATACCTACCCTCCCTCCTCCTGACTCAGCTGGCGGAGCGGTGTCATTCACATACATCACCTACATTTGCTCCCATTCCTCCCCACCGCGGCTTGTCTGCGCTCCTCCTCGGCCACCTCGCCCTACCTCGCTTTCATCTCACGTAATCCACTACCCATAAAAAAAACGTTCACCCCAGCAGCACGACGGTGCGATCGTTGAGCACGAGTGTACAGCCCGTGAATATGGTGGTCTGGGCTCTGACACCTGACCCGTCATCATACCCAAGGGTCGAATCTTTGTGCTCATGGGTTTAGCCGTCGTGCTTAAGAGTCTAACTGTCGTGCTCAAAGGTCGAACCTTCGTACTCAAGGGTCGAACCTTCGTGCTCAAGGGCCGCACCATCGTGCTCAGCGATCGAACATTCGTACTCACTGATCGAGCATTCTTGCTCAGAATCGAACTTTCGTGTTCAGACCACGCATTCAACGACGCTTTAATCTCACACATCCATAGCTCCTACTCTACAGACTTTTAGAGCAATACAGCACAACAATCCAACGGGCGACTTACACATCACAGTACCCCTATAAAGTATTCGTAATGCCAAACACAAAAAGATGTTTTTAATCTTGTTTGGTACTGCATTGTACTGTATCTTTTTCCTCTTTTTTCTTTTCTTTTTTTTTTTTGTATTCCCGAATATTGCCTATACGATTTCTCAAAGACTGATGCTTACCGCCCTCTATCGCCCCGAAGTTGCATCTCCTGAAGCAAACCTTTCGAGGAGTATGGTGAAAAGCTATTTAAGATGTGTACATATGCCACACTACCTTGTAGATATGCTTCAGTACTTTTCAGCCTTTAATGTCCCACCGTATCAACAAATACTTTGGATATTCTTAGAAAGTATGTGCGATACAAAGGAATTCAAACATCAACAGACAATCAGTGGGTCCTTTTAAGGCTGTTTTCGAAAGTTAAATGTCAGAAACTCGCAGATGAATGTGGTAAGAATGAAAAGGCACAGATGTGTAAAGAGAAAAATGTAAAGAATGTTAGTTGTGAGTTTGATGTCATTTCTATTTCTATGCATATCTGTGGTACTTCTTTCAGCTGCTCTTTTTGGTCAGTCACTCCACATGTTAACAACCCTGTTGAGGAAAGAGTACTTGGCCTCATTCGGGGCAAGACTCTTGGCCATGAGACTTATCTAATATTATAAGTATAATCAGACATATCAAGCTTTTCCAAACTGTTTAGATCGAGCGTATCGGTGCCTTTGATAATCTTGAAGATCTGTATTAGATCAATTATTAATCTTCCCTTTTCTAAAGGTAAAGAGATTTGAACCGTTTAGTCGGTTCCCATAGGATTTGTTTCTTAGTCCGGGAATCATCTTGGTTGCTTCATGCTACGTAATTTCTTCATTCTGTCTGCGGCTTTCAGGGAAGGTGACCAGAACTGAACACAATGTTCTAGCTGAGGACGCGTCAGCGACTCGTAAATAGTGAGGACGGTTTACCTAGTTTTAATTTGGGAAGGCCAGGCGATGAATCCAAGAACTTTGCTCACCTCAATCTTTCTATGAACTGCTTACTTGTCTTGTTTATATGCCCAGTCCATCAATGTGTCTGTGTCGTTTTGAGGCTGCAAGCGTTCATTTTCAGTTGTAGATTCATTTCCCAATTTTGCATTATCCGCGAATGTCGATATCTTATAATGTAACCGATTATCATCCTCATTACTAGATATGAGAAAGAGAACTGGTCCTAAAACTGATCCCAGTGGCACACCACTTGTTACGTCTGACCCATTCTAAAGCTTGACCATTATTCACTAGCCTTTATTGCAGCGTCAGCTAATTTCCTAATTATCGAGGCATAACCTTTTGTATACCACATGATTTAACTCCTGCTTATGGCCTTTGATGAGGAACTTTTGGGAAAACTTTTTCAGAATCTAGATAGATGACATGATCTGCTTTATTTTCGTCATACATGTTGATTATATCATGAGATAAATCATATAGATTTGTCAGACATGAGCGATTTCGTCGATAATCTTGCCGAGAAGCGTTCATGAACGGCAGTTTTTTCAATAATTAACAATTTTGTCCTGAATTAATCAAACCGTTTCACAGTTTTGCCAAGAGGATGTAAATCATGACATTCCCGGAACTCCCCCTTCCCGTGCATGACAACTGATACAGAGTCATGTCCATATAGAGTCTGGAAGAGTTTGGAGAGCAATCGAATGAAATATTTCATCGCATTGGATGCCCCTTGCTGTTAACTGTTCCCCAGTCATGAGTCCTATAACATTGTTTTTTGTTTGTGTTTTCCCGGGTATGTCGTCCCAAGAGTGCAGGACAGATACTTGTTTCTATCATGTTTATATGACTGTAACTATTTTCTGCACGGATGACTCCGCATAGTTTTTAAAGTCTTAAGGATGTTGCTTCTCTTAACTGCCCTTTCAGTTGCTAACCTCCTTAGGTGTCATTTCAGATTACGGTGTCCTCAGCCGCCATCTAAGATCTTGCATAAAGCCGAAAATCACTACATGAGCATGTTTTGAAATGATTTGGTCACTTGGAGAGAATGAATGAGGAAAGATTGACAAAGAGGATGTATGTGTCAGAGGTGGAGGGCACGCGAAGTGGAAGATGGAAGGATGGAGTGAAAAAGATTTTGAGCGACGGGGGCCTGAACATGCAGGAGGGTGAAAGGCGTGAAAAGAATAGAGTTAATTGGAACGATGTGGTATACCGGGGTCGACGTGCTGTCAATGGATTGAACCAGGTCATGTGAAGCGTCTGGGGTAAACCATGGAGTTTTGTGGGGCCAGGATGTGGAAAGGGAGCTGTGGTTTCGGTGCATTATACATGACAGCTAGAGACTGAGTGTGAACGAATGTGGCCTTAGATGTCTTTTCCTACCGCTACCTCGCGCGCATGCAGGTGGAGGGGGCTGTCATTTCATGTGTGGCGGGATGGCGACGGGAATGAATAAAGGCAGCAAGTATGAATTATGTACATGTGTATATATGTATATGTCTGTGTATGTATATGTATGTATACGTTGAAATGTATAGATATGTGTGTGTGTGGACGTGTATGTATATACATGTGTATTTGGGTGGGTTGGGCCATTCTTTCGTCTGTCTTTTTGCGCTACCTCGCTAACGTGGGGGACAGCGACAAATTATAATAAAAATAAATGAATATATATATATATATATATATATATATATATATATATATATATATATATATATATATATATATATATATATATATGAGGCAGATGAATGCAAAAGTCAAGGGTCATGGAGTGGGGAGGAAGTATATGATCTGCTGGGGATAGCGGGATGCCTAAGAGGCGAGTAATTTGTTGTTTGCTGATGACACGGCGCTGGTGATATGTGCAAGTGAGGAACTGCAAATGTCCGAGTTTGGGAATGAGTGTGAATGGAAGGAGAAAGTTGAGAGTAAATGGGAATAAAAGGCTTGCCAATGCAAAAAGATTGGTTGGCTGGAGTGTGAGTTTGGATGGAGAAAATGTTGAGGAAGTGAAGTGGGAGAGGACACTGCAGCAAATAGAATCATGGGAGATGAAGCAAGTCATAAGATGGATGAGGGAGGTGAAGGTCAGAGGAAAGTGGAAAAAAGTCGAGAGGTTGCTATTTAAGACAACAAAGGTGAATATGTTTGATGGTATAGCTGTCCCGACGGTATGCAAGACGACGTGACCTCAAAATGAGAATGTGTGGAAGAGGGTGAATGTGATTACCATTTGTGTATTACAGGGAGAGAACTTTACACTCGTTTTGTCCTGTCTCTTAACCTTGGATGCATGTACCACGTCTTTACTCGTCTGTGTGTAAACACAAACACATACCCTGGTTTAAGTCAGGTATCCATTTATAGACCATCCTCAAGGGGAGGATAAAGTTATGGGATTGGCCCTGGGCGGATTGCCACGCCTAGGATTCGAACCCATACAGCCCTGTCTCGGGCGAGAATGTGGTGACTCGCGGTCAGCGAGGGCGTATGTGGTGTGGGGAGAGTTGATCGAGCGAGTAATGATAGGGTAAGAGAGAGCTGACGAGGATGTGCTGAAATGGTTGGGACATATGGAAATGATGCACAAGGAGAGGTGGAGGAGACAGAGAAAGGAGGGACTGAATTGAAGGTAGAAGGACTGAGTGAAAAGGCTTCGAGTGCTCGGGGTTTGAACATGCAGGAGGGTGTAAGACATTCGCGGAATATAGTGAAATGGAACAATGTATTACACAGGGCGACATGCTGTCAGTGGACTGAACCAGGGCATATGAAATGGTCGGGAAAACCACAAAATGATTTATGGGGACTAGCTGTTACTTCTGTGCATTACACATGATAGCTAAAAAGTCAATATGATCGATTGAAGCGATCTCTTTGCCTCCTCCTGGCGCTACCTTACTAATGTGGGAAACCTGGAACAAGTATGAAAAAAAGAATATATATATATATATATATATATATATATATATATATATATATATATATATATATATATATATATATATATAATATATATATATATAGGTTGCGGTAGGAAATTTATTTTCTTTATCCCCATCAGTAAGTTGAGCAACGACAAGATCAACTGATCGACTTTAGAGATATATTAGTGGTTACATCAGAGATCATTATTTTTCGAAATTGAAGATGTTAAGGTATTTTTTGCGGTGCAGTTACTTCTAATACACTGGGTTTGTATAATTATAGCGTGGGCAGTAGATCGACCACCAGCTATACGTAAGAACCTCCAGTATCTCACGTTGCCCTTATGAGAATCGCCAGACTCGATAGAAACACCGACAGCATGGCTGACGTAAACAAAAAAAAAACTCAGCCCTTTAAATCAGGTTTAGGTAGCCAGTCTGTTGTGAAGACCAGTGACGTCACTTAACTAACAAGTCCTCTCACCCTCGCAAATCTCTCGCTTGTCCCAGTTCTCTTTTATCTTGATTTGGAAGACACGACTTTTCTGAAAACGAATGGGGTTACATTTCACCCTGTGTCCGACCCCCCTCACTTTCTCATGGAACCTCGGTTCACGCTCTTTGACCTTCCCCACCACACACACACACACACACACACACACACACACACACACACACACACACACACATCGTTATGAAATGAAACCCTATATGCGGTAATTTAAACTCTCTTGCATGATTAATGATATGGTCCGTCTCCAAACACTAGCCGCGTCGGATCAAAACCAGAACTGAACGTAAGCAAACAGAATGATGTTATTTCTGAGCCGAGTGTCAGATATGTACGTTACGAATAATGTAACAGCGCATCTCGCACAAGTGACCACAGCAGCTGAATTTCCTAAACTGTACTTTGCTCAGGTGACCCACATTGCTTCATTTCATTGATGATCGTGCAACTCTTACCCTCACCGAGGTGCGCCCCTGCAGGCACAGTAATAAGGTCTGCCATGAGAACCCAGCGGGATAATGACCGACAGCGTCCCATTGTCCTCATCTTGGGTGGTATGCCGGTGCATGGGGGAAGGTTCTCATCATCTCTGCACTGTAGAAAAATGACGGAACACTATGGTTAACTCCATGCCAGAGTACAGTCCTCAAGTATGATGACCTAGCCTCCTAGACCCCAACGCTTCAGGGTGAGTTCACAAGCCAGGCCACCCAGTAGTGCTCAAGGGTCGTACCGTCGTGGTCAAGGGTCGGGACACATCGTGCTCTAGGATTGAATTGTCGTGCTTGAGGGTCGAACCGTTGTGCTCCAGGGTCATACTGTCGAGTTTGAGAGATTAAGGAGCCGGATGTGATCGCATTGCTTAAGTATGTTGGTCGTGGAGGGACATTCTCTTCGATAATCTACATATATCCAGGTAACTGGTTCCGTGCCTCGGTGAGTAGTACAGTCGCCCCCTCCTGTTAGTGAACGACTAAAACCTACATACAGGTGATAGGTATCGTTACCTACTGTTTGAGTGATGTCTTTCCATCGTATGAATTCTCCTTTAAGATAAGTCTGGAGTCGACTGGGGCACATACCCTGGTAATAAGTGACTGTCCGGTAGTGTTCTTACTGCACACCATAGTCTGTTTCCGCAGCAAGAGCGGCTATTGCTGACTATTGTGTGTGGTTTCAATTTGCCCCTCTGAATATTTTTGTAAGATGGTGTTGACACATCGTATGGAATCATTGCTTCGTCTATTGTTTTTGTAAGATGGTGTTGACACATCGTATGGAATCATTGCTTCGTCTATTGTTTTTGTAAGATGGTGTTGACACATCGTATAGAATCGTTGCTTCGTCTATTGTTTTTGTAAGATGGTGTTGACATATAGTATAGAATCATTGCTTCGTCTTTTGTTTTTGTAAGATGGTGTTGACACATCGTAAAGAATCATTGATACTTCTTTTCTTCTAAGATAATGTTGACATGTATAGAATCATTGCATCGTCTTTTGTTTTTGTAAGCTGGTGTTGGCACCCTTGTATAGAATCATTGCTTTGTGTTTGTTTTTGTAAGATGATGTTGACATATCGTATAGAATCGTTGCTTCGTCTTTTGTTTTTGTAAGACGATGATGACATATCGTATAGAATCGTTGCTTCGTCTTTTGTTTTTTGTATGACGGTGTGACACATAGTATAGAATCATTGCTTCGTCTTTCGTTTTTGTAAGACGGTGTTGTCATATCGTATAGAATTGTTGCTTCGTCTTTAGTTTTTTTAAGATGGTGTTGACACATCGTATAGAATCATTGATTCGCCTTTTTTTCTCAATCAGTTTTATTTTGACGTATAGTAAATTTAGCCAACAGTCTCGACGTGGAAGGCGTAAGATGATTTCTCGCCGTCACTTGGACACTCGTTTGTCAAAGCTGAAATTTTCCTTTACGTGGCTGGTGATTACAGAATTACATATATTCATATCACACAGATAGTGTGTCATTACTATATGTGTGTTAAGGGGAGAGAGTTTTGTACTGTTGCCCCGTATCTTGATATATATGTATCACATCTTTACTCCCGTGTATGCGCTCGCGCACACACACACACACACACACACACACACACACACACACACACACACACACACCAACCTAAACCAGATATCCATTCATCGACCAGCCCCAGGGGGAGGATGACCACCTGGGATGGGTGTGGGCCGAGTGCCACACATAGGATTCGAACCCATGCAGGCCCTTGGTGACTCATGGTCAGTAGCACTAACCAATACACCAAAGAAGTTCTGCACCATTTGTTTGTGTGTGTGTGTGTATGTGTGTGTGTGTGTGTGTGTGTGTGTGTGTGTGTGTGTGTGTTTGTGTGTGTGTGTGTGTGTATGTGTGTGTGTGTGTGTGTGTGTGTGTGTGTGTGTGTGTGTGTGTGTGTGTGTGTCGGTATTCATTATATATGATGGCCAAAAGACACCAAAGAATACACAAAATGGTCGAGAAATTTAGGAGTATTTTCCGCTAATGTCCAGTAGAATCAACTTGATAATGGAATAAAGTTCAAACTTTGGTCTTAAGACGGTAAGGGCTCCTCCAGCTCTTTGGTCACTGGACTCTTATAGTTCATACATTTGTGACGTGTTGCTGAAGTTACAACAAGACGCTGTGGTCGGAGCATGTCTGAGGTGCTCCACAGTAAGCAGCACGATACTTTAAAGGAGACTGTCTCATTGAGAGCGGTGGCCATATGTCAAGGGATGATGAGTAATTAGGGTAACTAAGTAACCCCACAACACTCTCTGTGAGTCACTCCCACAAGGGGTATTTGATCGCATGGACTGGGGAAATTTATGTCTGTTGGGTCACTGAGAACTGGAGGAGGGGATCTTACTCACAAGACACAGGGGCTGTAGCAAGAATTCTTCTTATGATGTCGTTCACCTGGTTGGGTGTCGCTTGCCTTCCACTGGAGCCCTCACTAGTGAGGCTATGGAGGTTCTGTATGAGTCAGCTGTCTCGGCTACTGATACCCTTAAGGATGTAGGTGTATAGAGGCGATGAAACTAAGAGCTACACAATATAGGGAGGTGGAACGAGGTAAGTACCGAAGGGGGGGAAAGAGTTTGAAATGACCACTAGAAGGTCTCCAGCGTGAGAAGCACCCATAGCTAGGCGAGGGGCTCCGTCTCTTGGGAATGGGGTTCGCTCGAGCATAACTGAAGCAATCTCCTCGATGGGATTCTCCCATTTGCCTTGTTTGTAGTACTTTTGGGAAGCGGGGGTAGATATAGGAGCTTCCGAAACCTCCCTAGTCACCGACTTTATGGATGGGGGTTGGGATGTTGTCTGCTAACGACGTTAATTTGACAGCGTGGAAGAAATTCATTCACTTACTGTCAAGATGCTGAAGAGGAGGAGGAGAGAGTAGATGGGGCGATGCGGGAGGCTGTGAGGTTATTTAGAATTTCCTCCCTGACTGGAAGTATTACATGTTCCCGCTGGGATCCGTCTGAAGAGATGATAGAACCCCCGGAGGAAATGGGAAAGTGTCATGTCACGGTGAGTTCTTTGTTGCCATTTTAGAGTACCTTGCTGAGGTTCTGCCATGGGGCATGTCCGGCGCTTGGGGCATACTTATATTTTAAGTCATGATCAATCTTTCAATTTCGGCTTTTAAGTACCTCAAAAAGTAGGTTAGTCTACCAGTAGTTAGGCATCTGATGAGAAAGTGAAGGGAAGTCTTGAGCATCATAATGCAAAACCAATTGGCTATTCTTTTTTAATGACTTTTGAGGCTGATGTCATTGGCAACAGAGTGCCATAGGAGCATCCAGCAGCACACACTCCTAGACGACCATTAAAAAAATCGTAACTCTTGATGGCTAAGCTAAGCGGCTTGGCTTATGCCTCCCTGAAGACAGCACGAGTCTGCCATTACCACGATATGATTTCAAGGAAGAAAGGGGAAAAGCAATGTCTGTAAGCGAGCTTCTGAAAACAGTGAAGACGTTTTTCAACCATCCTATGCAAGGGTCTAATTAAGGTAGAAGTTCACGTTGCAGAGACGCTCTGCCGTGAATGCTGTCAGGGGTGAGGTTTTATGGTTTGTGGAGGGTGACAGCGTCACAGCAGACTTTTCAGACAACCGCTCATTCGACAGGGGCGTTGTTGCCTGTAGCACTGGATCTTCACAAGAGAGAGAGAGAGAGAGAGAGAGAGAGAGAGAGAGAGAGAGAGAGAGAGAGAGAGAGAGAGAGAGAGAGAGAGAGAGAGCTCCCAGGTTGGTTGTAAGGGTTTTGCCAGTGGGACATGGATGTCAGATAAATGGAATCATTCAGGGTGTCCTTTAGAAACTAAAACGACGAAAGATATGTCATTATCATCGTTATTATCGTTATTATTAACAAAACTTATTTTGTTGACAGTTCACTTTTGTAACCACTTCAACAGCCAAATGGGACAGACAGAGCTATACATACAGTGATTCATGGAAGGCAGATACCTCATGGGTCGAAATGTCGACTGGAAGTGTGTGTGTATGTGTGTGTGTGTGTGGGAGGGGAGGCTCATCCTGTTGTCACTCGCTACAATAGTTGTGAACATCTGAGGAGCCCCGAGTGTGATATTATCTGTGTGGCGGGAAGAATAGCTTCACTGGTAATAACTCTCGCTCCTTCTGACGTCGTTTGCCTTCTATTTTCGAAGTACCTCCAACTTTTATTTTCAGGAGATTAAGACACGCTAATCCTCAGTCGGTTCTGGCGGGCCTTTCTGGAGTTCCTGAAGCAGTAGGATTAACTTATCCTCCCTGTGGACTTCATTAACAGCTTTGATAACGGATGAAGTTTAAAAGAGCTCGCCACGTCTTTGCAGAGACGGCGGCGGCGAGGAGGTGGACGTTGCCAAGCGGCGAGGTTGTTGCCACGCCTTGATGGTATCTGGGGCGGGGAGGATGGTAGGGCCTTCGCTCATCCTTGCGAGGAGGTTTTGTCAATTTAGCGGCTGCCTGTGAGCGGCTGCTTTTGGTATGTGTGGTAATGTTCTGCCAGGGGTCGGCTTTAATTGCCTCTGAGAGATTGTCAGATGAAGCGAACCAGTGGTGTTTGATGCTTTTACCATATATATATATATATATATATATATATATATATATATATATATATATATATATATATACACACGGATCTGTGCGTGTTACTGATCTCCGCCAGCTTAAGGTTACAACGCGAAGGAAAAATGACATTAGGTGAGGTTGTGTTATAATCTGATGACTAGACTGTAGTATCGTCAAGACACTTCTCGCTTCGTGGAAGTCCATGCTGCCTACGCTACTTAATGTAGCGCAACCTTGACGCTACAAGGGGTCCTGGGGTTATAGGTGATACTCTATATATATATATATATATATATATATATATATATATATATATATATATATATATATATATGGTGCTCCAATCCTGGAATCAAAGAGTAATATATTTAGTGTACCTGGTACGTTGTTTGGGAGAGTGGTAATTGAAGGAGTGTTGACATGCACAGAGTATAGGATTGGGGAAAAGCTCAGTAGCTGCAGGAAGGGTGCAAACTGTGTGGACCAAGTCTTTGTTTTGGGGAATTTGTGTAAGAAGTACTTGAAGAAAGGGACCGAACTGATAGCGGTATTGATGGATCTTGAGAAAGCGTGTGATAGGGGTGGCCAATAGGCCTTTTGGTAGGTGCTGTCTGTATATGGAATAAATAGAAAGTTGTCAGATTCAGTCAAGAGTTTTTAGAATGAGAGTCGGACGTGTGTGCGGGTGGAATGGAGGAGGGTGAGTGGTTTTTGGTGAATGTGAGTCTCCGTTAGGGAGTTGTGATTTCATATCAGTTGTTTGATATGTTTATGGATGGGGTGGTGAGGGAAGTGAATACAATAGTGTTAGAGCAAGGGGTAAGTTTACAGTATATTGGAGGTGTGTGTGTGTGTGTGTGTGTGTGTGTGTGTGTGTGTGTGTGTGTGTGTATGGACGGGGGTAGAAAATGAAAGATGAAACAGCTTCTTTTGCGCATGACGCGGCTCTGGTGGCTGACTCCAGAGAGGAACTCCAGAAACCGGTGACGAAGTTTGGGAGAGTGAGTGAAAATTGAGAGAGAGAAAATTGAGAGTGACTATGAAGAAAAATAAGGTACTAAGGTGCTGTAGGGGATTGAAACAAGATAACTTTGTAATAGGTTTGAATAGGAAGGACCTAAAGGAGGTTCAGTTCTACAGGTAGTGGACATGGCAGCGGATGGAAGCATTGAGTCTAAATGAGAGAGACTAAGTTTCCCGGTGCGTTAACGAGATTGTTGAAGAAATGTCTGTAAGACAACGCAGGAGGTTGGACGTGTTGGAGATGAAATGCCTTAGGACACCGTCTAGCTTGAGCTGGGGTGATCATGTAAGGAAGGTGTCACACAGAGTGTGGTGGTGAGTACTGTCTGACTGAGAGGGTCTACCAGTGTGTGCTGAAATGATGTGGAAATTTGGAAAGGATGAGCGAAGAAAGACTGACAGAGATGATGGATATATATGAAAAGTGGAGGAAGAAGGGCGTTAGGGAAGATAAGAAGCTGGAAGAGATAATGTGAAAGAAGCTCTCTGTTATAAGGGCCTGAACGGTCAAGGGAATGGGCGGCATGCATGACATAGAATAAATTGGTTTTATGTGGTATACAAGGGTCGACGTACTGCCAGTTGGCTGAACCAAGGCATATGAAGCAGTCGGAGAAAAATCATGGAATAGTCTGCGGGGATCGGCAGTAGATAGTGACTCTGGTTTTTGTGCACCACATGTGATATCTAGACAATAGATGTGTGGAAAAGAAGGATTTGTTTCTCTGTTTTTCGTATTACCTCTCTAGGGCGGGAAAAGTAAATGTGTATAAACAAAAAATATATACAATCACACACACACACACACACACACACACACACACACACACACACACACACCACCCTGTTCACTAACACCTGACGCCTTCTGGCATGGTTCACCAAACTGGAACTGCCCTATTTTGTATGCACTGGAGTAGCCTGCGAGCTTTGAGCTCCTGTCAAAGTGCTTTGCAACACGCTCAGATTAAAGCAGCGCTTTAAACTATATCAGATGTGTAGGTGTACATGAAGCATATATATATATATATATATATATATATATATATATATATATATATATATATATATATATATATATATTACTAACTCAGGACCAACTTTTATGAAAGAATCCTACCTTATCCAGGATCTTTATTAAGGTTCCTGTTGCCCAAGTTTACATTACTTCCAGTAGCAGGGAAACCTAGACTCCTTTGGAGTGAGACATTCTTTTTTACGAAAAAGTTAAGCATGCTACGTTTTGAATTTCTTTCAATTCTACGCTTTCGCTTTGTGCACTTTATTTCGTAATGATGAATCATATATCGAACAGAAGTTGAAATCTAACTTAAGAGTTGCCCTGATAGAAAGTCTACCATTGTGGGTTGACTATGAAAATCGAGCCAAAAAATAATATAACAAAATGTCATTGCCGAGCAATAGCGACAGTATCACGTGATCAGCTCCATGCCGGACGAGCGGTCAAAATTCTGGATTGCCTCCTCCCAGCGACTGTTTTCTGTTGAAGGTTTGTAAATATGTTTTGAGTCTGTGAGAGGGGTGACTTGTCAAGACAGTATTGCAGAGTCACTCGATTTCAACGAAGGAGAAAGAGAGACAAAGAAAAACCTCATAATGTTTAACGTTGCCGAAGGTTGTTAGGCGACTGCCAGACACAGGGCGAAAACCTTGAGTCGAATCCTCTTCTCATAAGGAGGAGCCGAGGCTTCCATTATTGTCTCGGGGTGAGGACGTCTGGGAGGGAACGGGTACGTGATGGAGTGACATGTTATGAGCATCTGATGTGCCGGATGCATGATGGTCCGAGGCTTACGGCGATCACACACACTAGGACTGTGGATTTTCGGGGTCTTGAAACCGGATGGAAGTAAAAGGAAGGTAGAGGAGAGTAGGAGAACGCTGGAAGGAAGGAGGATGAAGGCAGACAAAGGTACATGCATCTCTGACCTATGGCCGATGTCTTAGGCATCCCGGGGAGGGAGAGTGGGAGGAAATTCCGACAGGTTTAACCTCGAGGGAAAACTTAACGAAAAACAATTTGACATCTTTCGAGGAAGGACGACGTCTGCAGACCACACACTCGACGCAGGTAGCGAGAAATTGGCACATGAGTGTAAGGCTGAAGACTGTAGTGTTCTAAGAGGGCGCGTCACGATTTGTAGTGCAATCAGGTACCACTCGAGAAACAGATGTTGTTACTTGATGGAGATACAGCTATATACGTTCCTGGGCGTGATCCTTCGTGGAGGCTGAGCCCCGTCTCCTCGCACGCAAGAACCAGACGCCAGACGCTGTCTCCTGCCGGTGGGCTTTGTCATGTGAAGTCGCGCCTGGGTTCTCTAAAAGTGTAACATAAACCCCGTAGTCTTCACTATATCAGTGTTGAGCGATGTGGAACAACCCTGCTTATGCAAATAGTAGATGAACGCTGGGGAAAAGAAGCTTTCATTCTGCACTGCAGTTTCCTTACTTAAGTTTGAAGAAATCTAGCCCCTCTCTCTAGGATGTCGCAAGACACATGACGTTAAGTTGATATACAATGAGATACAGAAGCCTTGAGTTGCCTGCTGGTTGGTTGGCTGTGAAACTCTAGGAAGTTGGAGTTAGCAGCTTTATCAACCCGTCTCTTTATTTTGATATGTGCAGTAGTTTTTCTCATAAATGGATAACTAAATCCTTACAAATAGAATTAATGATAAACCTCGTTTACTCTAGAATCTACTCCTGTATTATGTACGTATCAAAACGTCATATTTTTTCTTTCAGGAAATGATATATCATTCGGTTTTATTGCTCACATTTTTCTGCTTCGTCCAGCGCCGTCCGTTAGCGCATGTAAGTTTCTCTGCCTTGCACACCGGCGGAGCTGAGAACTTCTCCAAGTGGTCTGACTGCACCAATTACCGTCCAGAACGGCCTCCAACACCAGCCAAGAATTTTAAGCGCCTTCCGACATCCTACGGAGGGTACTTGCAGACAGCCAAAGACGTACCAGCCCCACTTTTGCCATCTCTCTCAACGACGCCGCCAGGGGTGATTATGCACCTCCTTTGGTTTCCAATTTCGACACCGATCGATTTGATCCCGAATCACCTTCAGCTTCCACTTTCCTCACACCGTCCTTAATGATTCCTTAACCACACTTGGCTCACCATTTCGACACAGTTCTAAGCTGATCCCGAACCGCCTCTGTCTTCCACGTTTCTGACACCGTCATTGATGAATCCGTACCTCATTTGGCTCCTCGTTTCGACACCGTCCGAGATGATGCCGAACCGCTCATGGCCAAAACAAACCGTTTAAAAGCTCCCAGTATTAGACATGACCAGACAACTAACCTGTAGCCCCCATACGTAAGCATCCGTCACCAATGGGAACTGATTCAGACGAAATCCTCCTCACGGGAAACTTGAGCAATGTTTTCTTCCCGTTACGAGACTAAATGTCTTCAATAGATATGGTCTCGAGCAGCACAGAAACTGGACCCTCCTGTATGCTTCTCACACCTCACGAGTTTCAAATTGCCGTCGCAAAAGTTTACCTCTTCACCAGACGACCCTCCAGGTCTGTCTGTTTACATAGCTGTTTCTGTTCGGGTTATGTCGAGTTCGTTTGTTGTGTGTTATTATGTCTTTGTAATTCTCTTAATATACGGGACAGGGCGGGAGTTCTACACTCGTGGGGGCACCTCACTCCACTACACTCGCGGGTTTACGTGTGTATACGTATTTTTATGTCTGTATGTGATTACTATTTGTGTGTTATTTGGAAAGAATTTTTCTCTTGTGTTGCCCCGTCTCGTAACCTGGCATGTATGTACCATATCTTTACTCCTTGGTATACACACACACACACACAACACAGTACAACGCAACACAACACAACACAACACAACACAACACAACACAACACACACACACACACACACACAACACACAAACACATAATCACACACCAGCCTAAGCTACGTACATCTATGGATGTATGTTGGTGAGCGTGCGTATAAAAATTCTTGTTCGTAAATTTTGACATGAATGTGAAAGAAATACATCTAGAGAGGGTTCTCTCTCTCTCTCTCTCTCTCTCTCTCTCTCTCTCTCTCTCTCTCTCTCTCTCTCTCTCTCTCTCTCTCTCTCTCTCTCCTGAATATGTAAGCAGGGTCGTGAGTTTATATTCAGACATGGATGTACTTCAACAGGGAACACAATAACCTAGAGCACCGTAAAAGCATGTAATTCCTGTGTAATACTTTACTAAGAGCATCAGCTTATGTGGTTTTTCGAAAAGAGGGATTTAACCCGGTGTGTCAGACGTGGAACTCCTTTTTTTTTTTTAGTTATTCAGCAAATTTCACTCAAGATTTTGACACTGTGCACAATCATCTGTATTTCACAGACTTTCGTAGGGATTCTGTGAGGACTTAATATTGTTAATGGAAAGTACAATTTTCACTCAAGATTTTGACACTGTGCAAAGTCACCTGTATTCATTGACTTTCGTAGGGATTCTATGTAAACTTTATATTGTTGAATGGAAAGTACAACTTTCACTCAAGATTTTGACAATGTGCTTAATAATCTGTAATTCACAGACTTTCGTAGGGATTCTATGAGAACTTTATATCGTTTAATGGAAAGTATTTTCCATTTACATATCCTGACTTCACGTCGAATTCCTCGCTGTATGTGTATTAGTATATGCTCGCATCTTCAATATGCAATATGGAAAAATGGGTTATATGCGATACAGAGTAGGCAATATCAACTGAAACAATCCTTGAGCCAAATATAATTCATTCTCCATTGTTGAACCCCCTTTTACCCGAACACCATCCCATGTACGTTGGCATACGTTCCGTGCGAAGGAACTAGGAACAAAGATTTCCATTTGAGGGCGAGGAGCTTGGATCCTTCGAGAGCGACCCCGCCTTTGAGGAGGGAATAGTCTCCTCGTCAGGATATGCTGACACTGTCCTTCCCTTTTATTACCAGCCATGTATCATGCTTTGTCATGATGCGTTTACGAGGTTTCTCAAAAATGAATGAGTTGTGCAGAATAAAGTAAGTTGGAAAATGTTGATTCATCATATGTAAGAGTGAGAGGTTAGCACAGGACTTACTGGCTAGGTGTTATTCCTCTCTCTCTCTCTCTCTCTCTCTCTCTCTCTCTCTCTCTCTCTCTCTCTCTCTCTCTCTCTCTCTCTCTAACCTATCCATTTATCTATCTATCCATCTATCTATCTATCTATCTATCTATCTATCTATCTATCTATCTACCTCTCTTTCTCGGATTACTTGCTCTGCAAGAGCTGAAATGAACAGTTGTGTCCTTCGCTGAAGCAGTGCATTTTCTAAGCTTGAACCGATATTTTGGTAGAAGAAATATTTCATGTCACTCCCAAAATACTGTATTTCATCTTTTTGTCTCCCAGTACCAGTAACTCATACTGTATTATTTTGATTTGTAAAGTAGCGTTCTATGTATATATATATATATATATATATATATATATATATATATATATATATATATATATTTGCTTTGTCGCTGTCTCCCGCGTTAGCGAGGTAGCGCAAGGAAACAGACGAAAGAATGGCCCTACACACGTACATAATTCATACTGTCTGCCTTTATTCATTCCTATCGCCACCCCGCCACACATGAAATAACAACCCCCTCCCCCCGCATGTGTGCGAGGTAGCGCTGGGAAAAGACAACAAAGGCCACATTCGTTCACACTCAGTCTCTAGCTGTCATGTATAATGCACCGAAACCACAGCTCTCTTTCCACATCCAGGCCCCACAGAACTTTCCATGGTCTACCCTATACGCTTCACACGCCCTGGTTCAATCCATTGACAACACGTCGACTCCGGTATACCACATCGTTCCAATTCACTCTATTCCTTGCACGCCTTTCACCGTCCTGCATGTTCAGGCCCCGATCACTCAAAATCTTTTTCACTCCATCTTTCCACCTCCAATTTGGTCTCCCTCTTCTCCTCGTTCCCTCCCCCTCTGACACACATATCCTCTTGGTCAATCTTTCCTCACTCATTCTCTCCATGTGACCAAACCAATGCAAAACACCCTCTTCTGCTCTCTCAACCACATTCTTTTTATTACCACACATCTCTCTTACCCTATTATTACTTACCCGATCAAACCACCTCACACCACATATTGTCCTCAAACATCTCATTTCCAGCACATCCACCCTCCTGCGCACAACTCTATCCATAGCCCACGCCTCGCAACCATATAACATTGTTGGAACCACTATTCCTTCAAACATACCGATTTATGCTTTTCGAGATAATGTTCTCGACTTCCACACATTCTTCAACGTTCCCAGAACTTTCGCCCCCTCCCCCACCCTATGATTCACTTCCGCTTCCATGGTTCCATCCGCTGCCAAATCCACTCCCAGATATCTAAAACACTTCACTTCCTCCAGTTTTTCTCCATTCAAACTTACCTCCCAGTTGACTTGTCCCTCAACCCTACTGTACCTAATAACCTTGCTCTTATTCACATTTACTCTCAGCTTTCTTCTTTCACACAGTTTACCAAACTCAGTCACCAGCTTCTGCAGTTTCTCACACGAATCAGCCACCAGCGCTGTATCATCAGCGAACAACAACTGACTCACTTCCCAAACTCTCTCATCCACAACAGACTGCATACTTGCCCCTCTTTCCAAAACTCTTGCAGTCACCTCCTTAACAACCCCATCCATAAACAAATTAAACAACCATGGAGACATCACACACCCCTGCCGCAAACCAACATTCACTGAGAACCAATCACTTTCCTCTCTTCCTACATGCACACATGCCTTACATCCTTAATAAAAACTTTTCACTGCTTCTAACAACTTGGAAAGGATCACAGTTTTGCGCGTGATCATTTATATTCCTATGTGCCCAAGGGGAAAATGAAACACGATAATTTTCCAAGTGCACTTTCGTGTGATAATCACATCAAGGGAAATACTTATTTACCAATGGCGTCCTAGCAACGTCTCTTCGTTGTATATCAACTGACTGTTATATTTCTTTCTTGTATCTCCCCTGATGATGTGATTATTACACGAAAGTGCACTTGGGAACTTATTGTGGTTCATTTTCCCCGTGGACTCATAGGAATATATATATGTATATATATATATATATATATATATATATATATATATATATATATATATATATATATATATATTTATTTTTTTTTTTATTATACTTTGTCGCTGTCTCCCGCGTTTCCGAGGTAGCGCAAGGAAACAAACGAAAGAAATGGCCCAACCCCCCCCCCCATACACATGTATATACATACGTCCACACACGCAAATATACATACCTACACAGCTTTCCATGGTTTACCCCAGACGCTTCACATGCCTTGATTCAATCCACTGACAGCACGTCAACCCCGGTATACCACATCGCTCCAAATCACTCTATTCCTTGCCCTCCTTTCACCCTCCTGCATGTTCAGGCCCCGATCACACAAAATCTTTTTCACTCCATCTTTCCACCTCCAATTTGGTCTCCCTCTTCTCCTCGTTCCCTCCACCTCCGACACATATATCCTCTTGGTCAATCTTTCCTCACTCATTCTCTCCATGTGCCCAAACCACTTCAAAACACCCTCTTCTGCTCTCTCAACCACGCTCTTTTTATTTCCACACATCTCTCTTACCCTTACGTTACTCACTCGATCAAACCACCTCACACCACATATTGTCCTCAAACATCTCATTTCCAGCACATCCATCCTCCTGCGCACAACTCTATCCATAGCCCACGCCTCGCAACCATACAACATTGTTGGAACCACTATTCCTTCAAACATACCCATTTTTGCTTTCCGAGATAATGTTCTCGACTTCCACACATTCTTCAAGGCCCCCAGAATTTTCGCCCCCTCCCCCACCCTATGATCCACTTCCGCTTCCATGGTTCCATCCGCTGCCAGATCCACTCCCAGATATCTAAAACACTTCACTTCCTCCAGTTTTTCTCCATTCAAACTCACCTCCCAATTGACTTGACCCTCAACCCTACTGTACCTAATAACCTTGCTCTTATTCACATTTACTCTTAACATTCTTCTTCCACACACTTTACCGAACTCAGTCACCAGCTTCTGCAGTTTCTCACATGAATCAGCCACCAGCGCTGTATCATCAGCGAACAGCAACTGACTCGCTTCCCAAGCTCTCTCATCCCCAACAGACTTCATACTTGCCCCTCTTTCCAAAACTCTTGCATTTACCTCCCTAACAACCCATCCATAAACAAATTAAACAACCATGGAGACATCACACACCCCTGCCGCAAACCTACATTCACTGAGAACCAATCACTTTCCTCTCTTCCTACACGTATATATATATATATATATATATATATATATATATATATATATATATATATATCCTCGATATATATATATATATATATATATATATATATATATATATATATATATATATATATATATATATATATATATATATATATATATATGGGTTGGGCCATTTCGTTCGTCTGTTTCCTTGCGCTACCACGCAAACGCGGGAGACAGCTACAAAGCAAAAAAAAAAAAAAAAAAAAAAAATATATATATATATATATATATATATATATATATATATATATATATATATATATATATATATATATATATATGAGTTCATATGGGTTCTCTCATGTGATTTCCTTGTTCAGACGCGATGAGATAATGCATTGAGATATACTCGTCGCACGACAAGCGATAGATGCTCAGGCCTGCGTTCATCACGACAGCACAAATCTCCAAGTGCTCAGGCCTCTCACCGTCTCCGTTCTTGACACAAGACGCCCAGGTGTCCATGCCCCATTCCGTCGCGGTATAGGACATATAACCAGGTGCTCAGACACCCCGTCCGTCACAGCATACAAAACCAGGTGCACTGTCATCGACCCATCACGGTACATGGCGTAAAGTCCCAGGGTCTTCGGGCACATCCGTCGCGGCATACGACACCAGTGCCCAGATGCTCAGGCCCCCGTCCGTCGAGGCGACGACGCTCCCCACACACTACCACCACTGCCACCTTAGATGGTGTATAGCCACCGGGAACAACAAGTGCTTCGTCAGAAGCACCGCTGTGTCGGGACTTAACTAACTTACTCGATCAAAAGCACACTTAACATGGACTTTCCTCACACCTTCAATATGTAGTATGTACTCCATGTGTGAGCGCCTGCCGCACACACACACACACACACACACACACACACCTCGCGTTCCAAGTTGTTGACAGTAATGGCAAGCGATTGAGCTGCTCTAGTTTGGCGGTGCGTTACGTCCAACTATTATCCCTTGCTTTACGACCTGATAATTTTCTGAGCTCGCTAGTATCAACCTTCCTTACAGCATCGGCCACTCCATTGCGCTCCAGCAATGGTGTGGTCCAGATTCTGAGGGATTTTCCCTGTTTATATCATTAGATGTGAATCCATAAACCTTGCGCCCCCCAACAAAGGGAACCGGAATAAATTGCTTTGACTTGTCGATCACAACAGGCGGGAGGTGGGGGTAAATTACTGCGGTGTCCGACGCCGACTCCCGGCTATGATTAAAGGTCAGCGTCTGAACATGTTGACAGTATGAGCGTGCTTCAGCTGTGTGTGTGTGTGTGTGTGTGTGTGTGTGTGTGTGTGTGTGTGTGTGTGTGTGTGTGAGATTTGTAATCTTGGTGTAACATGTTCGAGTCCGCCCTCCCTCAATGGCAAAGCTTCACGGTGACTCGTTTTTATTGACAACAATATTTCTCTCTCTCTCTCTCTCTCTCTCTCTCTCTCTCTCTCTCTCTCTCTCTCTCTCTCTCTCTCTCTCTCTCTCTCTCTCTCTCTCTCTCTCTCTCTCTTTCGTGAGGATAATAGATGGTACAGAGAGAAAGATCTGTGTTGTCTCCTGGGTAAAGATTCTCGTAGCTGTGGACTGTGTCTGGCCCACGGGTTTTCCTTCCGTCTGAGGCGCACAGTGAGCTTGGATGTGTCTCCATGTCGGGCTGGTATCGTACGTGAGCGTGATGTACGTTAACGTGTCATAATCTACTTCGACTCTGGCAGTTCTGGAAGGATAAAAAGATACGTTACGCTAACATTTCTTTTTTTAATTCAATTTCGCTCAGCACTATCATGATCAACCGTAATACGAAACAATTTGACTCATGTCTTATCAGATTCTAAGTCATGTAGATTGCTCTTTGCTCACGTTGTCGTCACGGAAGGTACAGTGACACGGGCCAGCAATCATCGCTAGGCTAGCTACCTGGTCATTTGCTTACCCTAAAACGAAGAAACAGTTGACCTAAATACACCTCGCAGCACCGCTAGTCACCTCGACCTAACCTACGTACTACACCAGAGCAACAAACCTAGCGGGCCGTGGGAGAAAAAAAAATTGTAATGTCCTCTAACGTGAAGAAACTCGTGATTCATTCAGTGTGTGATGCATTACAGGATAAAGCCTTCTAGCCAACCTGACGTTAACATATGTGGTTATCTTCTTAATCAGTTTTATTCCTATTGAACATGACCTCGATAGCTTCGTCGTGTGTACTAGCTAGAAGCAGCGATGTACGAACTCGGTATCTACCTATAACTCTTTCTAACTCTCTCTCTCTCTCTCTCTCTCTCTCTCTCTCTCTCTCTCTCTCTCTCTCTCTCTCTCTCTCTCTCTCTCTCTCTCTGGTTGTCTGCTGATAAATTTCAAAACATTATTTACAGCTCTGAAGTTCTGTAAACACGTTGGGCATAACCCCACACAATGATCATTAAAATCTGCTCCCCTAAGATAACTGACGGGGATGTTGTATAGATACCATACCAATTTCCTTGTGAGTAGCTATTCCTTATCTACGGGGTCTTATTCGCCTTAGTATGGAGTACTGTTTGCATATCTGTGGTGGCTTTGAGTCACCGTGGAATCGGAACTCTTCCACCTTGATAACTTGCCAACCATCATTTATGCTTGGCATCGTTTTCTGTCCTCTATGATATCACGATTCTGCAAGTACCACTTTAGCCACTGCTTTCATCAGCTGTTGATGTGTGTCCTAGCCACTAAGGCCTAGACCATGGCACACCTGTCTGTCTGAAGTTTCCCATAGGTTCTATGTAGAGACCGATCTCACGAGAACTGGCCCATGCCATACCTCCTCCTCCTCTCCTCAAACATCTCCTCCTCTTCCATACGAGTCAGGTTTATAGCCACTTACTTATGGCGCTTTGTTTGATATCCTCCTTCGTTTCCTCACACTCACTTTGTCTCCTCATCCGAAATGACAAATGGTTGGGGCGTTCTGTCTGTACTACGAATAAAAATGATCAATGGGGTTAAAGGAATATTCATAAACTTGTGTGCAGTATATGCGACACGTCTTGAGGAAGAAAGATTTATTTTATAAGCATTTACGAAAGCAATTTCCTCATTCGAAGTTTATAAACCATCTGCTTTCGCCTTTGCGTTCTGAAATCGACAAAATGCAATTCGTTGCGTGTCTTGTGTTTGTGGGGTGGCGATAGGAATCACAACAGAAGCGGCTTCCTGTGTGTCCACCAGGAGAGGGTGTCTGGCTGTGTAACCTGTGGAACACTTGGAGGCTAAAAACAACCACAAGAGAACTCAGTCTTCGGTGATCGTTGGCCTAATGTCTGGCTTACACATTGAACATAAATGTTGTCAAGTGTAGCTAGTACGTACTCGACTTACCTCCGATTTACCGTGAGACCTTAGAAGGGTCATGACTTTGTTTTAAAGCTCTCCAGTGCTCGTATGGCCTGGATGTTAGGTCGAATGGTAGGTCATAAGTCAGTTCGGTGCATCAATCATCAGTTTCACGTTCGCTGATTCAAAGTCTAGACTAATTGTTTCAAAGCAATATGAAACCCGAGTTCAGTGAGTGTTAATTATACCACTTTCAGAATGATACGACGCGTGTTAATAGGAGGTAATTGTCGAAAAGTTTTTTCATTCAGTGAGCTGAAGTTATAGCCACCTGCCTGTATTACCTGCAAGGCAGGTGAATGTACTTCATAGGTTTAGTTCACGCGATGAGACATCGACGGGCATGAACAACTGAATCACTTTGTGAAGCTCAGGTCCAGACCCAGAGGAAGTTCCCTTGCGAATCCTGCGTTACTTCGAGTCAGAGGTCGATCGATCGAGCTTCTGTGGCACGGGTCAGATGACCACCAAAACTGAACAAGGTTCTCTCCAGGACCAGATGCTCATCATCTTCAGGAACACCTCGCACCCCGAGAGCACTATGTGGACTTAACCGTCAACGTTCAGGGGGTCAGGCTCATTATGAGGGTGAACTGCACCTTTTAACCAGGTGACTTAGATCGTCGATTACCTTGAGTGAAGCCACGTATTATAGAGACATCCTTTCAAAACGACTAATTCAGTCATTATGCTACCGGTCGACGTGTTTCTCGGCTCAGTCTCTGGAGGAAGGCTGAAAGTGCAGACGGGATGAGATGGGAAAGAAGAGCAGTAGTGGGGGATCAAGGCAATAGACATTATTACCACCTGGTGAAAAGTGATTTTTCAGGATGGACTTGTTAACTTGAACTCAAGGGACCTAAACACCTATTTCTCCTGTAAGGGTCAAGGGAGGTCAATCGTTATGTCAGCAGGTGTTAGATTTTGAATTGCTAAAAACCTAGTCATGTTTTTGGCATCAAAATCAACAGTGTGAGAAGACAATTAACCATAGTCCCATATTTTTGGACCAGTTTTTCTCGGAGTTAACATAAGGTCAGAAAAGATCTTCCTTGGCTCTAGTTCAGAAGCGCCATGTTGAAAAAAAAGAAATTGCTTTTAACAAGTGTGATAACGAGGTATGAATGATTCAGGGGGTCCCTCGTCTCGAAATTAAAAGGCAAGAAAAAGGAAAAAGAAAAGATATTTTCTAGCCATGGATGTGAGGCCGAGACAAGTCAATACACCTCACGTAAGGCTGTAGCGTAACTGTGGCCAGTGAACGTCAAGTTAATGGCCAGAAGGGGTAAAGATATGTCCCCCTGATACACCTCTTACCAGGGAATGTACGTAGAATCTCCTCGAGGCTCTGAGGGGGTTTTGTGGCCTTAAAAAGAGAGTCCCCCCTACTTGTCTGGCGAGCCTGGAGGAGCACTTGTATCGTTTTATCGAAGAACTCGACCATCGGGCCATTTGTCGAGGGGTTAGACCCACCTACCCACTCACCCGGTTCTCCAGTACAGCAAGAGACCTTTGTCATCTGTGACGCAATCATATAGCAGCGGACTGTTAGCCCGGTCAGAGGTGCGACAGTACATTCTCCTACAGCCTATCCTCATCTCCTACCACTACTCCCCTTCCTTCCTATCTATATTGTGCGGTCTTTCTTCTGGTTTAGATACCTTGGGCACACCCCTGCCACAGAAGTCCTCACGAGGCAGTTTGTGATGGTGAGTGATGTCGTTCTGCGCGAAATGATAGTTTTCAGAGACAGTTTTGATAGTCCGTGTTCCTTGTGTCGGGACAGAGCGATGCATTTCACACAAATAATCCCTGAAACTGATATGTGAGAACTGTACCTTTTTTTCTTTTTTTTCTTTACTGTTATTACGACAACGCTGGAGGCCATTATTGAACACAGCATTGCGAATAATGTGTGCAGGGACCAGCTCGAAAAGATTAATTCCATTACGGAATAAGCTGACCGTTATTCACTGTATATCAGACTTCAAACTCGGTTTCATCATTTTCATAATATATCGTATTCCTACATCGTTTCCTTTCATGTTAGAAAATGAGGGATTATCTCCATCTGAGAATAGTTTTCTTTTTTCCTTCCCGTTTTCTCATTCACTGTGCGCGGCAAGAATATAACTGGCATTACAACTTGAATGTTGCAGCCTCCCTCCGTGACAGGCTGGGAACATCACCATTAATTCATTATGTACTGAGGCTTCCCCGGCCGCCTCCACCAGGCGTAAACAGCTTTGATGATCTCCTTGCGCCTCTTACCGAGCCTTGCTAAACTTACCTCCCCCGGCTGAGACGAAGAAAGGAAGGAAGGAACGAAAGAAGGAACGAAGGAAGGGGAGTTCCGGGAACAGAGAGAGAAAGCGAGAGAGAATAGTTAAGACGGTGAGAAACACGGGAGTAACCAGGTGTTAGAAAAAGGGGGTAAAAGAGAGAGAAAGAAGAGAGCTCACCCCGTAGTAGTTGCGAAGAGAATTTACCCTAAGAGAGACTACATACGAATATCGAGAGAGAGAGAGAGAGAGAGAGAGAGAGAGAGAGAGAGAGAGAGAGAGAGAGAGAGAGAGAGAGAGAGAGCTTCTCTACTGCCAGCCAGCCAGTCAGCCAGCCGGGCCGCCACCGTCTGCACCCCGGGCCACGGAACCGCTCCAGGGAATTTATTAATGGGCTGGAGCTTACGTGAGACGGGTATTGTCAATGTTGTTGACTCTACTCGCCACTTAACCCAGTTTCCCATGTAGATGATAACGTGTGGAGACTTTCCCCTAGCTGTGTAGGTGTTGGCATGACGTCTTCTCTTCTAAGGCGACCGTCCGATCATGGAGGTGTTCTACCCCCCCAGTATCGGCGAAGATATATATTCATTACTGATATATTAATTCTTCGTATTTTTATTATTTCATTGTGTTCTGACCTGATGACTCAGATATTCGTTGATGAATCTTGGCGCTCGTCTTTTGACGTAGGGTTGCCTCCCATACGGACTGGTCTCTACAAGTGTATCCTTCCCATTCGTGATCGTTGATAAAATTTTTGAAGGGAAAAGAAAAACAGACCATCTTGTTACATTCCCGCTCAAAGTTCGTAATCGTTTGTCAAGCTATCGCAAAACCTCTGGATGCGAAAAATGTTCTGGGGGACCTAAACTGACTTTCCTAGTCTTCAGTGTAGTACATGGGACTTCCATTTTTCTTCTTTTTCATTTACTCATACTTTTCTGTGGTTCTCATCTCTCGTCACATGCGGGAAAATGATAAAGTCATCAGCGTCCGTGCGTCTGTCTGTCTCATCCAGTTTTTTCTTACCTGGATGACAGAGTTATTCATCACAGGAACTTGATATTTCCAGCCTGGGCACCTTATATGAACCTCGGGAGCTGCTTTGGAATTTCAGAACGCATGCATAAGAAAAACCTCTCTGATCGTTGTCATATATTATGCCGGGACACAACAGACACTGCAAGTGCCTCTTGTTTAATCTGAGCTCCGTAATCTAATTGTCTGATTTGCATAGCCGTTCCTTGACTCTCTCGTCAGCCTGCATCACCAGTTTTTTACCTTTCTCACCCCAAAGGATACAGGAGGTTGATTATATCATTAGTGCAACACAAGAGCAGACTGCCCGTCGTGTTTCTCTTCCACGTCGTGGTAGTGACCAATTTCCGATTTCCCTTATGGTCGTATTGTGATACATAGAATACATGTTGCTGAGGAACAGTTACGCATATCGCAGGTAGATGGCCAAAAGACACTGGCCTTCCACTGCATCGGGAAATTCCTAGACGGCTCCGGCGAAGCAGGAGTCAGCATTTCGACTAATTCGTAAAATGCAGTTCACCACGAACCGGTTTTCAGCTGCCTTCTGGATATCTCGGTAGCATCTGACATGACCACTGCTGAAGGCGTCAGCAAAAGAAAAATTAGAAAAGGAAAAAGCAGTTCTGCAATTAATAATATCCCAAGCGTCGGTCAGTATGACTCCAAGAAATGGCCTTTCTCTCCCCCAAACCTCCGATTCCTGAGCGTTTATTAGTTTAATATCAAGATGGCCGCGACGAATTTGATGCTTGTCAGCTTCTCCTGCGGAGAACTTATGTCTCATTTGTCTCCTTGTTAATAGCTAATCGATTATCTATTTTTTTTTCCTTCTTTCTAAGTAGCGTCCATGTCCGCTGAACCCAAGTTTGTTAACTGTCAAGCCGCGACGTCTTAATGAGCGTCGAAATTCCAGCACCATTGTATGTTTTCGTACCGGTTTATCAAGCTTTCGGACAGTCGGATCAGTTAAAGGGACACATGACACTCTCCTCCCCAGTCCACTGTGTGTGAAGCTCTAGTCTTAGTCTCGAAAGTCTGTGATGGGTAAACATTTGATATCGTTCCATTAGACACTCTTAGGATATAGTATAATTTTTTGAGTCTTTATGCATGTCATGTATATGCGATACGATGGTATGTACCTCCTACAGTCAGTTGTGGGTACATCTGGAGTCATGTATATGCGATACGATGGTATGCACCTCTTACAGTCAGTTGTGGGTTTACATCTGGAGTCATGTATATGCGATACGATGGTATGTACCTCCTACAGTCAGTTGTGGATTTACATCTGGAGTCATGTATATGCGATTCGTTGGTATATACCTCCTACAATCAGTTGTGGGTTTACCTCTGGAGTCACGACGGGCCTAGAAAGAAGAGAAAGATGATGTGTGATATAATCTAAGCATGGCGACAGATTGAAAGTATAAAAGGAAAGCTCGTTAAACCTTAGAGCCTTTCATTAAGGAAGAGAAAGAGGTATTAGGTTCTTTTAAGAATGCCATGGAACATACGGATGATAAATGAGATAAAGATACGCGAGAGCCCAGCCAGGATACTAGAACGAGTATTCAGTCTACCGCCAGGAGATGTATGAAACGTGCAAGAAACAACTCCGCCAGCTGAACATGTAAAAGAAGACTTGACATGTGGTTGAAGTCAGTCCCAGATTAAGTCAGAATAGGTGACTATTCAGTGAAAGTGGCAGTAGAGAGGCGTATCCTTGGTCATCGAGCAAGACGTGCGGAGAGCGTCACGCGCAAGCCCTGCCTTTTTGGCAAAATCACATCACACATTCTCTCTCTCTCTCTCTCTCTCTCTCTCTCTCTCTCTCTCTCTATATATATATATATATATATATATATATATATATATATATATATATATATATATATATATATATATATATATATCGTGAATTGTACCGACACCTTTGCTGAAGAATACACATCCAGCTTGCAGCGAACACACTCCCGCCGCCCCTGCAGCGTCCACCACACAACTGTGAACCCTTTGAGTTAAGAAATACGCCAACAGATTTCGCAAATGCGACCGACCCTCACTACACCGCAGAGACTGCCGCTGCTCTCTCTCTCTCTCCCTCTCTCTCTCTCTCTCTCTCTCTCTCTCTCTCTCTCTCTCTCTCTCTCTCTCTCTCTCTCTCTCTCTCTCTCTCTCGCAACCCTGACACTGGATGATTCTATTTTCCCCCCGTGTCTGGCACACCTGCGCCAGATCATATCCCCCACATTTGCAAACAGCTGTATCGGATCGTGCGCTCTCTTCCCCCACTACCCCACCTCACCTCACCTCGTCCCGTTATCCCCTCCCACCTCCCATTCCCCTACTCCAGCCCAATGCCCTCCCCCACCTCACTCATCCCCCTATATACCCCACCACCACCACCAACACCTGAGGCTGTGGACAGATATCGGGGCTGAAGTTCATCGCATATTGAGAACTCTCTCTCTCTCTCTCTCTCTCTCTCTCTCTCTCTCTCTCTCTCTCTCTCTCTCTCTCTCTCTCTCTCTCTCTCTCTCTCTCTCTCTCTCAAGGTTTTCCGACCCCTGGCGTCTTACTTTACCATTATTATGTTGATTTACATATTATGTACTTACTACATATCTTCATATTTACCATGACTATATTGGTTTACATATGTACTTGCTACGTATTTACCATGACTGTATTGATTTACATATTATGTACTTACTGTATATCTCTATATTTACTATGATTATATTGATTTACGTATTATGTACATACTTTACATCTTCATTTTTACCATGACTATATTGGTTTACATATGTACCTGCTACATATCTTCATATGTACCATGACTATATTGATTTACATATTATGTACATACTTTACATCCTCATATTTACCATGATTATATTGATGTACATATTATGTACATACTTTACATCTTCATATTTACCATGATTATATTAATGTGTATATTATATACTTAGCACATGGTATGCACGGTCATGTTTCTTCATGTACATAAACTAGTGGTTTTATGGGGGATTATGGGCCTTATGGGGGTTTTAGGTTTTCTTATGGGTTTCTAAGGAGAGAAATGGAAAGACTGGGCTCTGTGTTTCCCTAGTTTTCTTTTTTTTTGGGGGGGGGGTTGATGGAGAGCCTGGTTTCTAGGTTTTCTTGTTTTGCTTCTTGGCGGGTTTATGGAGAGCGTGGTTTCTAGGTTTTCTATTTTTGCTTCTTGGCGGGTTTATGGAGAGCGTGGTTTCTTTTTTTCTCTTTGTTTCTTTTTCGGGGGTTATGGTGATCTGAATATTGGGTTTTCTAGTCTTATTTTTTGGGGTTGATGGAGTGTCTGGGTTCTGGGTTTTCTAGTTTGATTTTTGGGGGGCATTTATGGAGAGTCCACGTTCTCGGTTTTCTAGTTATATCTTTGTGGTTTATGGAACATGTGGGTTGTAGGGTTTCTGGTTTTCTTAGGGGGTTATGGAAAGTCTGGATTCTGAGTTTTCTAGTTTTATTTTTGTGGTTTGTGGAGAATCTGGGTCCTGGGTTTTCTAGCTTTGTTTGAAGTGTGTATGTAAAGTCTGTTTTTTTTTTTGTTTGTTTTTAGGGTTGGAGGGGGTGTTGTGGAAAGCCCGGTTTCTGGGTTTTTTAATTTTGTATTTGGGTGTTTATGGGGAGTCTGGGTTGTGAGTTTTCTAGTTTTATTTTTGTGGTTCATGGAGAGTATGGGTTCTGGGTTTTCTAGCTTTGTTTGAAGAGTTTATGTAAAGACTGGTTTTTTTTTTTTTAGGGTGGGAGGGGGTGTTGTGGAAAGCCTGATTTCTGGGTTTTCTAATTTTTTATTTGGGGTTTTATGGGGCGTCTGGGTTCTTTGATAGATAAGGCCCTAACCTGAGTGGTAGAGTTTCATGTGGTATTCGTTGTATGACCGTGTTAGCATTTCTCTCTTGTTCGAGTTGATACAACGTATGACACAACGAAATCAATACAGGTGCGTAGGTATGGTGAGGCGAGAGGTTGAAGCAGAGGGGAGAGGGAGAAGAGATAAGGAGAGCTGTGAGAGGAGGAGGAGGAGGAAGAAGAAGAAAAGGGGGAGGAGGAGGAAGGGTGTAGGAGAGTGTGTGTGAGAGGTGGGAGAGAAAAATGGCTGCCGATAAAAATGGCAAGAGGGATGGAACCACAGGTGGGTTGTTGTGGGGGACTAAAGACAGAGTTGTTGGAGGTGGATGGAGTAAGTAGGAGGAGGAGGGGGGGGGGAAAACAGGAGTGTTGGGAGTGGGATGGATGAGTAGAAAAGGAAGAGGGAGGAAGGGGGGACGTCGAGGAACAAGGGACTGCAGAGAGAAGGGAAGTGAGATGAGAGAAGAGAGGGTAGATCTGAGAGTGAAGTTGGAAATAGAGAAGAGAAAGAGAACCGACGGGCTATGGGAAGGACAGGAACAGCACAAAGAGTTAGAGAGAGAGAGAGAGAGAGAGAGAGAGAGAGAGAGAGGGGGGGGGGGCAGAAGGAACAGCAGATGGGGAAATACAAAGAAAGTGGGGATAAAAGTGAGCGAAATGCAGCAGAGGACGTGTAGAGGAGGAGGAGGAGGTGGAGGTGGTCCCCCGCCTCACCCCCAGGTGCAGCAGAGCAGGCTAGACCACGGCTGACACAAAGATGCGACGAGACCTAACCTTGGTCGCAAGCAACCTTGGCTGCACCGACAGTCGTTTCAAGATTTTCAAGTTCCACCACATTTCTTTACCTTCGCCGATTACACCGACTTTTACATAAATCCACCCCCTTTTTTACCCTCCCCACCTCCCTCTCTTGCAGTTGCGACCCAGTCGTGCATTTTCCTGCAGATAAGGCAGAAGACCTTTCTCTCCTCGGGATGGTGGCCCGTCCTCCTCCTCCTCCTCCTGTGCACTCGCATATACGTCACTGCATTGATAAGGATGGTAAACTTTTCCTCTCATGTTTATCATTCGCCAAGACTCT
>NC_092261.1:16649645-16654645 GCF_036320965.1 Panulirus ornatus | reverse complement strand
AAGAGAGGAAAGTGATTGGTTTCTCAGTGAATGTAGGTTTGCGGCAGGGGTGTGTGATGTCTCCATGGTTGTTTAATTTGTTTATGGATGGGGTTGTTAGGGAGGTAAATGCAAGAGTCTTGGAAAGAGGGGCAAGTATGAAGTCTGTTGGGGATGAGAGAGCTTGGGAAGTGAGTCAGTTGTTGTTCGCTGATGATACAGCGCTGGTGGCGGATTCATGTGAGAAACTGCAGAAGCTGGTGACGGAGTTTGGTAAAGTGTGTGGAAGAAGAAAGTTAAGAGTAAATGTGAATAAGAGCAAGGTTATTAGGTACAGTAGGGTTGAGGGTCAAGTCAATTGGGAGGTGAGTTTGAATGGAGAAAAACTGGAGGAAGTGAAGTGTTTCAGATATCTGGGAGTGGATCTGTCAGCGGATGGAACCATGGAAGCGGAAGTGGATCATAGGGTGGGGGAGGGGGCGAAAATTTTGGGAGCCTTGAAAAATGTGTGGAAGTCGAGAACATTATCTCGGAAAGCAAAAATGGGTATGTTTGAAGGAATAGTGGTTCCAACAATGTTGTATGGTTGCGAGGCGTGGGCTATGGATAGAGTTGTGCGCAGGAGGATGGATGTGCTGGAAATGAGATGTTTGAGGACAATGTGTGGTGTGAGGTGGTTTGATCGAGTAAGTAACGTAAGGGTAAGAGAGATGTGTGGAAATAAAAAGAGCGTGGTTGAGAGAGCAGAAGAGGGTGTTTTGAAATGGTTTGGGCACATGGAGAGAATGAGTGAGGAAAGATTGACCAAGAGGATATATGTGTCGGAGGTGGAGGGAACGAGGAGAAGAGGGAGACCAAATTGGAGGTGGAAAGATGGAGTGAAAAGGATTTTGTGTGATCGGGGCCTGAACATGCAGGAGGGTGAAAGGAGGGCAAGGAATAGAGTGAATTGGAGCGATGTGGTATACAGGGGTTGACGTGCTGTCAGTGGATTGAATCAAGGCATGTGAAGCGTCCGGGGTAAACCATGGAAAGCTGTGTAGGTATGTATATTTGCGTGTGTGGACGTGTGCATGTACATGTGTATGGGGGGGGTTGGGCCATTTCTTTCGTCTGTTTCCTTGCGCTACCTCGCAACCGCGGGAGACAGCGACGAGGTATAAAAAAAAAAAAAAAAAATTAATCGGTTGCAAAGGATGTACCAGCTGAGGGCAAACTGCCTCTCATATTTTAAGGCGAGCATGCTTACGAAAATCACCGCCCAGGGTAATCACCTTGATCTTGTCCACGATGGAGGGATTGCCTCTGTAACTTAAGTAAGGGAGCTGTAGTTAGCGCAAACCTGGTCGTCTTAGCGAGGGCGTCTCACGCTGTTAGCGAGGGCTAATGTACGCAATGTGTGTACGAGGGTAGATACAAGGAGTGTTGTTCTCTGGCAAAATGAATTGATGGGATTTAAAACAAACATTTACGTGTACGTTTTTATTTGCGTTCAGCTACTCCGTGGTACGTCGCTGAAAAACGTTCATATTGAAACGTTTCACACTTGATATATCCGAATCATACGGCATCATGTGCAAAATAGTAGAGCGTAATGATCATACCTTATTCGAGGTATATCAGGGATGATTCAGTGAAGTGAATACGTATAATTCCAGACGTGTGATCAGGTGATGACGTCACCCTCATAAACAAGCACCCCCCCCCCCCCCCCCCCCCCCCCCCCCCTGGCGCCGGTAAAGACGACGTCACCAACCGCTCGAAGATCAACACATCTCTCAAGGCGATGGTTGTTGACCTGTACGTGGCGTCACACGTGGTTACGCCGGCTCTACGAAGCCTCGCAAAACTTCCTCGACATTTTCTACACACACACACACACACACACACACACACACACACACATATGAAGAGATCTGCAAACATGCATGGCAAACACATAAATATGCAAATGGTTTTATCTGATCGAGCGTCATTATGTAAATGAATTTGTCCAACAAGGAACGAAAAAAAATAAGATCCTCAGCAAGACTATTAAAGTTGCCGGAAGGCGAGGGTTCCCTGAGGGTGTGTGGAGCCCATGGTGTTCCTCGTGGCTGAGAGAAGGTTCCCTGAGGGTGTGTGGAGCCCATGGTGTTCCTCGTGGCTGAGAGAGGGTTCCATGAGGGTGTGTGGAACCCATGGTGTTCCTCGAGGCTGAGAGAGGGTTCCCTGAGGGTGTGTGGAACCCATGGTGTTCCTCGTGGCTGAGAGGGGGATCCCTTAGAATGTGTGGAGCCCATGGCGTTCCTCATGGCTGAGAGAAGGTTCCCTTAGAATGTTTGGAACCCATGGTGTTCCTTGAGGCTGAGAGAGGGATCCATGAGGGTGTGTGGAACCCATGGCGTTCTCCCCAGCTGCAGGGGGGGATTCCCTGGGGGTGTGTGGAACCTACGGCGTTCCCCTCAGCTGTATGAGGTTTCCCCTTAGGTTGAGCAGGAGCCCAAGGCGCTCTTCTGAGATGGGTGTTCCCTCAACCCTCGTAAACTACGTCGCAAAATCCAACATTGGATGAATTATTCAAACGTGTCCCTCGTAAACCGTATGAAGATCCAATTAATACATTATTACTTTACCTCTCTCTCTCTCTCTCTCTCTCTCTCTCTCTCTCTCTCTCTCTCTCTCTCTCTCTCTCTCTCAAAACTTTCTAGACCCCATTTCCAAAAGCCTTCCCGCCTCGTAGGCTGAACTGCAGTCTGTACCTCTGTCTGTTCTTCCCCTAAGTGTTCTAGTCTTTGCGTTATTCTTCTTTCGTCCCTCTTTCTTTCCTCTACCTTGACGCATCATCATCCTGACGTTCCTAATATCATTTGGCTTTTTATTTTCAGTTATCCATTATACCCATCTTTCCATAATCCCCTGGGTCTCCCATTCATCCATCTTGCAAGTCGAATCTTTCGTCATTCACTCAGACTTTTGTCTCTTTCCTTTCATTACTCTAATTTTCGTCTTTCATTACTCTATTTCATCATTTCATTACTCTAATTTTCGTCTTTGTTACCCTATTTTTTCATTTCCTTACTCTATTTTTTTGTCTTCATTATCTATTTCTTTCCTCTCCTTTTTCTATCTTTTTTTTTCCTTTTCCATACTTGTGTTCCTTTTTTGTAGTCTTACTCTCATTATTTGTAACCTTCACCTGTCTGCCAGTCCTCCCGTCTCTTTCTCTTTACTGCCTTTCTTTCACCTTCCCTCATTCCTGTATCTTCCGTTCATCAGCATTTCTCAAAGTTCCTTGAAATCATAATTTCTTGAAGTCAGTCTTCCTTCCCTTGTGGGTTAGTAAAATGGCCAGAGTCTCTTTTGACCAGACGACGTATGGTGAACTTTTTAACATCCATGAATAAGGACATGAAAGATGAGTGCCTCTGTTAACAGAGCCACGCATTTCTGTGCCTGTGTTACCATAAGTGTTGTATGTATAGAGCCGAGGTTAACAAAGCCATGTATGATAAGTGTTTCAGTTAACAGAGCCATCTATATTGTCATGTATAATTCGTACCTTTTGTTAACAGATCCACGTAAGTGCCTCTGTTTATTGCCATGTATGAATAGTGTTTCTTTTAAGTATGACGAATGTGTTTAATGCCTCTGTTAACAGAACCACATATAATCAGATGCCTCTGTTAACAGAGTCGCGTAAGTGTAGTGCCTTTGTTAACAGAGCCACGTATGATCAGTGCCTCTGTTAACTGAGCTAATTTTGATGAATAGCCATTAACAGAGCTACGTATTTAATGCCTTTGTTTCCACGATTTTGATCTGTACTATTCCCCTTTGAGAAGGCCACGAATTTGCGTACATATAAGTAAGAGTTGATGGTCATTTCTACTGAAGTAACAGATTGCTAGTGCCGAAGTTAACCGGACCACGAACATGAGTGTACGATGTAATTGGACCACGGATAACTAATGTCCAATTGGACCTAAGCACGGTTAACTAATGCTTTAGTGACCCTGACCTTTCTTGCCAACAGAGCCACTAAAAGTTATTTAAACTCGACATCATAAATATTTATAATAAATTTTATCTTTTTTTCCGTAATTCATCGATTTTCCTTTTAAGCGGGGTTACGGATAATGGATATTCCGGTTACTGATATATTGATAGCCGTTATAAGTATCATCTGAGCCAAGGATAGTGATTTGTCTGCTTTATATGTCTCTCTTAATATAATCCATCTACCGGAATGACATGTCAAAAGTTCAGTGCCTTTACATCAAGGTTAATCACTCGGAAGAAGATATTTTAGGTAATGACTTAAAAAGCGCTTACGACGAGATTTTGGGGAAAAAAATAAGGGAGGTGGGGAGGCCGGGGGGTTGCAGGGTTAGCGCGTAACGCTTACCGCAAGAAGAACTAGCCGTGTTGTCTGGTGTCGTGGGTGACATGAAGGGTGTGTGTGTGGATGAGCAAGGAAGGAGTGCTGGCTCACTGAGCAGGATAGACTATGCTTCTCTAGACCCAGATTGGTGGGAGAGAGAAGAGAGAGAGAGAGAGAGAGAGAGAGAGAGAGAGAGAGAGAGAGAGAGAGAGAGAGAGAGAGTACATGGGAGTAGTACAGAATACAGATAACCGAAGGTGTGTTGGCCTATCAACAGTACGTACATAGTACACTCAAAGGGACGGAGTATTTCTCTATCCGGGTTTTTGAAGGTCACGCAGCTTCAAAGCTGCGCTACATTCAGTAACAGGGAAAGCATGAACTCTTTTGGAGTGAGAAAGTTCTGTGACGAGACTGTACTTGTTGCAGTGTTCGATGGTTCTCTTTGGAGGGACCCTTTCGTTTGAGATGTTTCAGATTGATCGTCGAATTCATTCTAAAATTTTGGGAGGAGAAAGAAAAGGAGAATTATGGGAAGGAGCATAATCTATTTCCGCCATAGTCAGTCTAATCTCTTAATGCAAAACAAAGAGAAGGCATTGATTCGCTACAGAGAGCAGCGTTTAAATAAGGCCAAAGTTTAAAAACACACATGACC
>NC_092261.1:16567145-16644645 GCF_036320965.1 Panulirus ornatus | reverse complement strand
GAGGGAAGGAAAGAGGGGCAGGAATCCCAGAGAAATGGAATATCTGGGCTCAAGAGATGACAAGTGCAGCTACGTCAATACGCGAGACGACTAGAGTGAGAGAGAGAACTCTGCATGAGGGCCGGGACGACTGCAGGGATCGTTATGCGAAATGATGGAAGTCACGAGTGAAATATAGCAAGGTTGGTGAACGGTTCCGACAGCGTTAGAAAAATGCAACAGGCGTAAAGAGAAAAGCAGCCGAATCGAAGAGCCTAGACAACGTGGAAAAAAAAAAAGAGAATGAGAGAACAGGAAATCTTTACCTATGTATTTATGCCCGGGATTTTACCATTAGGCGGGAGTGCGTGCGTAGGATGATTCACAGATTTCCATGATGTCGAGCGTTAGGTGCAAGGTGGAGCGAGTGTGTGTTTGTGCTTGTGAACTGAATGTCAGCAACACATGTGTGGTATATGTAGGCAGCAACCTGGGCTACGACGGGGAACTTGACAGCCATTGTATTGCTCTTTCACTCCTCTGTCGTCACTAACCTTCTATGAGAGAAAGAGTAAGAGAGAAAGAGAGAGATCTACAAGACAGGTGACACAGGTGGGTACAGGCATCACTGGTGGGAGTAAGACTCGGCAGGACACGTGTTTGTGGTGTGGATGTCTGCGTTTGCTTCAAGCAGAACCGACTGTTTCCCTTTGCTGGATGATCCCATGGGCGGCACCAGCTGCGTCTGTGGTTTCCGAAAGAATATTACCACTCCAGGCAAGTGATCAAGACCAGGAGAGGTGAACGCTGTGGCACGTGAGAGTGAACGTGACTGCACAGATGGCTGTGGCCCAGCAGGTGAACATGGACCCTGGCAGGTGACTGAAGCCCCAACAGTTGACTTTGGCCCCAGCGTTCGCCGGTAGAACCCGGCCGGTACCCTCAACAGTGGCTTTAGCTTCAATGATTCAGTGTTAGCGTCCGTCCATTGATTTTGGGCTGTATGCCAAGTGATTTGAGGCAGCCCATGTCAGTAACTATGGCTCCTTGGGGTGATTAAGGTCCTTTCCACGTGAGTTTAACCCTCTTCTTTTTATTAATGTAGAGCTTCCAACAATTTGCTGTAGGCTCCATCAAGTGGCTGAGTCTACTTACAGTTCAATAATTGTTGTTTTCGCAAAGGTCTCTCTGCTCAATTTCGTCTCTTCCTCGCACCTTCTCCCCAACACATGGGTTTGTTGCCGAAGGTTGATTATGGTTTCCGACAAGTAGTTGGTGTGTGACTGGCGAGCCAACTGCTCCCGGGCAGGTGATTTCGTCCTTCAACCACTGATAATTACGATTCAGGAAATTATAGTCCAAAAGTTCTCTGTGTTCCTGACAACAGGGTATGTTCTCCACAGTTAAAGAGTGGCTTCGGTCAGCGATTGGGAGTCCGAGAAGTAACTGTGACTCTGAAAGTGACTGAAGGCCTTGACTGGTCATTATGATCCGTGGGAGGTGACTGTACACTTCGAGAGACTGACTGTTTATCCATCTCTCTTGGGTGTCCATGTGACTTCCATTGCAAGTGAGCCAGCTTGCATTCCGCGGACCTTGTCTCACAGATCCGGGATCCTTTGTTCGAATCTTTAGAATGTACGCTTCATTTCCTTGAGCCTGTGTTCGGTTGATTCCAAGGAGAATGATCCTTGCTCATGGGAATCTCTCTGTGTGTATGTTGGTGTATATACGTATGTGGTATTAGTATGTTTCTGTGCGACTGTATGTTTCATATGTGCTTGTTAGTCTGCATAGCTTATAGTATAGGTACCTCATGGGTCGTCGTCTGTATGTGTGTGTGCTTTACCTTAACTCTTCAGCCTTGTAGATATTTTCCAGACATTTATGTTCCAGTCTCGCAGATGTTTGCATATGTTCAGATCTTTAGGGTACGCTTTTTGATCTGTAAAGATGCTGTTCATTTCTATGACTGCTGAACTTGGAGGATGATATCATGGTGTAACACATGGACGCCATGATTTCTATCTGCCACTTCTTGAAGTCATATTTGTGAAAGGGATACGGACCATGAATTTTTTGCCCTTAACGCTGTGACGGAGGGTTGAGTCTTGCCTTAAAACTGTGACAGTAAATGTAACGTATTGTATCATTAATGTGATCTTATCGTCATTGTAGAACTGGTCCTGAAATTTCATGGAATTTTTCTCGAGTTGCATCGTGATGGTATTTATGTCCCGACCTCTACTTATTTTATGATCAGATTCACCTCAGGAATACGCCTGATATCTGAACTACATTTAGGTGCACATGTTAGAAGATCACAAGTAACTGATTACTCTCAACTTCGAAGTTAAACGCGTGGTATCTGCCAGGTTCCAGTCTGTACGCTGGAGCCATTCATTACTTTGTGCCCGCAAGATTTTGATTTCGTTTCATTTTAATGGTCTGGCGGTGGTGGGGTGTGTGGAACGTGCTGCCTTTGTCCGCGCCCGCGTGGCAATCCCGCTGAATAGCCTTAGATTGCCACACTCATGACGGTCTCCTTTCTTACTTTCTCAGTTTTCTGTCTCCTCCACTTCATCTGCTCAACTCTTTTTGGTGATCTCACCTGCTTGGTGTTATTGCCTCCCCACCCGCTGGGGAAGCCTTCGCTTGGGAGAGGAGTCCTCCCCCTTGCTTGGGGAAGCCTCCATACCTTCTGAATGGTATCTTAACCTATTGGGAACGTCCTCGTGTGTCATGTAAGACTTGTATTCTTGACATGACTGTCGCATTTCGCATCAGACTCTAGTCAAAGGGCAAAAGCTTGGAGAGTGGGAGGACCACGTCAGTCTCCCTCACCAGGTGTCGAGCAACATGGCTGAGTCCCTGAGGGGTAGATCGGGGGCAGAGAGAGAGAGAGTGGGGGGAAACAGTCACGAACGTACTGGACGAAAAATGCGCAGACTCGAACTTGTACTAAAACACAAGACACTAACATCCCATATGCAAATCGGTTTTGACTGATGTTGATACTGAGAACGTGCATGGTCTGGTGCTCATAATTTTCGACTGTTGGTTATAACTTTGACGCTGACAGCCTTAACGGCCCAGGCACTCGATAGTGCCTGAAGCCCAGATAATCAATGCAGTTGAGTATAATGGATTAAATGCTATTATGTGATATAGTAAGGGATTAGACAATGTAATGTAGTGGGACAATGATGTCCCACAAGTAAGGGATTAGGCATTTTGAGGAATAGCACAGACTTGGAAGCATAAGACATGACATAGTTACTGGCCTCAGGCACTTTCTATACAAGACCATGTCTTGGGTGTGCACACTCGAATCCCAGCCACAAAAAGCGCTTTTGTGTGTGCATATCTTGCGTTCTCCCACAAGCAATGATATTTCCAGCGCATTTCTAGTGAGATAAAGGCTAGCCCTTTCCAAAGGCTATTATAAACGTTTCGATTTCTTGAAGATGATGATTTGAAGGGCATCGAACTCCGCTACTAAGACGTTTTCAGATTTCCTCGCGTCGCAAATTGCGTATGACGAAGACTTACTCCCCGAATATATTTTCTAGTTTTTATCGTTGTGTGTCAACCCTTCCCAGTGGATAGTTCAACCTCTTCATTATGATGATTCAACGCCCTCGGCACTAAGATGACTCGATCCGCTCACAAAGATGACTTGACCCATTCAGTACCATGACTGAACCCGTTCAGTTCGATGATTCAATCAGATCAACAAGATGAGTCGACCCGTTCAATACGATGACTCATCTCGTTCAAGAAAGGATTCGACCCGTTCAGTACGATGATTCAGTTCGTTCAGTATGATGATTCGACCCGTTCACTATGATGATTCAACCTGTTCAGTCTGATGATTCTACCCGTTCAGTTTGATGATTCGACCCGTTCAGTCTGATGATTCGACCGTTCAGTCTGATGATTCTACCCGTTCAGTATGATGATTCGACCCGTTCAATATGATGATTCAACCCGTTCATTATGATGATTCGACCCGTTCAGTATGATGACTCAACCCGTTCAATACGACAACTCAACCCGCTCAGCTCGATGATTCGACCCGTTCAATACGTGAACCTGACCTTTTCATTTTCATGAGTCACCCGTTTTCCCAGATGACTCAACAAACCGTTCAATACTCTTACCTAACCCTTGGCTCACATTTCAGTAATTCACGAGGAGGAGGAGGAGGAGAACTGACAATTCTGAACGCGAGAACGTCGAAGTTCACCACGTTTACCACAAGCTCTCCTTCTTTACTCACTGCCTACGTAGTTATGAATTTAAGGAAACTGCTATGTTATGGCTTTTCCTCAGATGTCTAGATATAGGATATCTTATAGTTCATTTCTAGTTGTAATTGCTTCAGAGATACTGGTCATTATAGCTATAGGAAAGGTCTAAAGGGGTTGTATTGACCACATTCAAGTGTTGTATTTTTCGTTACTCTTATTCCTTTGCTTATGTTTTCGAAAATGATATCAAAGTACCATAAATGTTTGTATGACATTTATGTTTCTTTCTGTTTCTTCTATTTTACACAGTCTGTTCGTGTGTTTATCGAGTAAGCGAAGGTGTTGTTTTTTTTCCTTTCTTTTACAAACTCGTCGCCAGCTCTGAGAAGTGAGCGCGTCGCGCCAGCACAATCACTCACGCCATAGGAAAAAGTTTACACATAACACGAGTGTTCATATCTGTCTCTCATTCCGAGGGAGAAGCAGTCAGAGCTTTTTTTATCAATGATCTTCCGTATCTGACTCCCTTGGCCGGTGAGCCGATCTCTGGAAACGTTGTCTTGGCTTTCCTGATCCACCGTTCACAGACAAAGGCAGATATGCGACCCAGTGACAATTTTCCTTGTATTTTTTTTCAACTTCTTGAAACTTGGCGGGAAATTGAAATCAAAGAGCACGCGTTGCGTTGGCGCACTCGACCACGCCTGAGGAGGAATTCCTACCTAGGTGGAGGGAGACGCGTGCCTGGCATTACATGTAACCCGTGACCACCTAAACTAACCCGAGAGTAAGTTAAGTTACCCCTTGAATGAAGGAGTTCCAACAGCGGGGTACGACTTACCCCGTGACGAAATCTACACCTGTTGAACACCTCACTGTGGAATCCTCTGGTATACCAGACGCTTGCAGACGTACGATGACGACGACAATTTCAGCCACAGTGTACTATAGCTAATGCTTAAACCACCACCCCCCCCCCCCCCACAGCAACGGCTCCACTTTCGCACGCTAGTTCGTAACAACAACAACAACAACAACTAAAAAAAATAGTTTCCGACGATAACTTCAACTTTTAAGCTTTGTAGTTGGTGGAAAAAAAAAAGAAAAAAAGGAAAAATCCCACAAAAAAAAAGATGTATTGAAAAGAAATTTTTAGGATGAGAACATCTTAAAAATGTTGCTTCGTCCCAACTTCTGAGGTGTCTCTCTTTACTCGCAGAACCTTCTGCTGCTAGCCTCTCCTCCTCCTCCTCCTCGCCTCCCACGGCTGCTTGCTGGGGCTTACCCAAAGCTCGAGATTTACCCTCGTTTTTCTGCAGGAACTTGGATGCCGTTGAGCAACAGCTCTCTCTCTCTCTCTCTCTCTCTCTCTCTCTCTCTCTCTCTCTCTCTCTCTCTCTCTCTCTCTCTCTCTCTCTCTCTCTTATATATATATATATATATATATATATATATATATATATATATATATATATACCTCTGAGGGTAGCCTTAACGTAATTCGATAAAAAAGAAGCAAGATTATTTGCGCATTATTTTGGGTTCCGTTTTCATCTCGGACCCTCCGCGTGGGTAATTCTGACTCGTTGTGTGTTTGGGAGAAAAGGGACCTTTCTCCTTTCTTGATGACACTGTGTAAGACCAGGTGTAGTGGACAATCTACCCATTTAATGATACCCAGACCTGATGATCGGTGTTGCCTCACCCTCAGAGTTGAGTGGTCTCCACATCTTGCCAGCGGTAGAGAGATACGACACCACAGTCACCTTTATTTAAAGTTTCAAATTCCTGTATTTCTTTATTGGGGAATGAGGATTTTCGTCACTCTGAAAGTGGTATTGTAATGATAGTATTACAGTGACACTAATGATGATGAGGGCAAAAAAAAAAAAGAAATAAGTATACGATTTAATGTTTATATTCTCCGTTATACAAGGAGACTCTAAAAGTGTGTAGCGCAGTAAATGATCGTGGATGATACACACAGCACATACATGTTTCAGACGAACTTCTCAAAGAGGAAGATCAAAAAATGTCGAGGGCTTGCCACCTCGTAATCGGATCTAGTAAGTTAAACAAGAGCAAAGAGTACCCTCACGAGGGATCAGAACCTCTCAAGATGGAAAAGAAAACCAAGGAGGATTTAAACCTTTTAAGGTGGACGAGGGAATTGTAATCGTGTAGATGATATGATCATTTTCCCAAGACATAACCAGATATTTATGTACGTTAGTGACAAAAGCTATGTATGCTAATACTCTGGTATCATGTAGATGGTGTAGCAGATTCAATAGGCGGTGTAGCGGATCACGTAGACGGTGATGTCTATGACCTAAGCGATGTAGCAGATCGCAAAGACGATGTAACAGATCACACAGACGGTGTAGACGTAGACGGTGTAGCAATCATGTAGATTGTGTAGCAGATCACATAGGCGGTGTAGCAGATGATGTAGACGACGGTGTAGCATATCGGGTACACTGAGTGGCATAACACGCAGACGTTGTAGCATATCACATAGACAGCAGCAACAAACGTTCATGAGGCACATGTCTTCCATCAACGTCATGGGAGAGTCATAACACAGACAGACAGAGTTTGGCTGATGACTACGATCTTTAAAATTATCACGAGACTAAGTTCGCTGGTGCTTAGGGTAACGATGATGCCACCAACCATCGTACATACACACAGGAATTGTTGGGGAAAGTCAGTGACACGCAGAGGTTTATATACTCATGTCTGCCCAGTCATGGAAAGACACGCAGATACTTGTCTGCCCAGCCAAAGAAAGAAACGTATACACTTACTGTACAGCAAAGACACGCAGACACTCGTCTGTTCAGCAATGGCAGGCACGCAGGCACTTGTCTGTCCACCAATGGATGGATTTTTGGCTTGCGGTAGACTCTCTCTCTCTCTCTCTCTCTCTCTCTCTCTCTCTCTCTCTCTCTCTCTCTCTCTCTCTCTCTCTCTCTCTCTCTACCACCTTAACATGTGGACATGCAACACCTTCCCAGGTGTTCAGTCATTACTATGCAGCGGGCGAGACACGAGCTCAGGCGACGAACCCATCCCAGCTGTCTTTACCGTGAAAGCGTCTCTTCAATTTGCAGTGATGACCAAGCGTTATGCCCTGGGCATTTCCGGGATGGGATACAGATGTCCCTGCAGCCTTCTAGAGTCCTGGAACATATAAAGATTCATCTGTAAGCCATAGAAAGCTTTAAAGACAAACCAAAGCATACCGGATGCAACAGGCTTTGATTCTCTTTTGTTTTTCTTTCAGACACATGGAGGATAAATGACAGTATCCATAGCTTGTGGATCTCTCTTATGATTCTAGGCATTAAGAGTTCTCGCTGCTTACGGGCGATAAGAACACACCGGTGAACAAGAGAGAGAGAGAGAGAGAGAGAGAGAGAGAGAGAGAGAGAGAGAGAGAGAGAGAGAGAGACCGAAACTGTGTTACGACCGACAGCAGAATGTGGGTGTTCGCTAAATACGGGGAACCGGTTCCACAAGAAGTCCCGGGATCGTATTGGATCTTAAGTCGGTTTTAATGCTCCGTGCGAGCCAGACTGCAGCAGCAGCAGCTGTGGCGGGGAGATGTTTCATGCAATAAACTACACGACGGATTTTCTCCTCTCTTCTCGGAACTCATCAGACCGGACGAAACCAGACTGTTCGGTGTGTTCGTTGATAACGCCGGGTGGGACAGAACTTGACGAGGCATAATCAGCGACGTTAGATAAATGACAAGTTCGGCGACGCGTTGTAATACATTCCAGAGTCTGTGAGATAATGTAAATGATGAATATCCAAATCATTTTACCAGCATTTTGAACTTTTTTCTTTTCTAAGATATCACGTCCAGGATTGAACTATATATATATATATATATATATATATATATATATATATATATATATATATATATATATATATATATTTTTTTTTTTTTTTTTTTTCATACTATTCGCCATCGAAAAAAAAAAAACTTCGCCATTTCCCGCGTTACTTCCCAAGTGCACTTTCGTGTAATAATCACATCATCAGGGAGACACAAGAGAGAAATATAACAGTCAGTTGTTATACAACGAAGAGACGTAGCTAGGACGCCATTTTGTAAACATGCGATTGTCCAAGACAGACAACGAGTGTATCATAAACTTATTATGTGGACAAGAAGGTGAATTATTTACAAATTTTATCAAAAATAGAGTTATCCAATTTGTATGGACTTTCACTAATACTAAGGTTATAATTCTTTGTGTATTTAATAATAGATGATTCAATGATATTTCTCGTGGTACTGGAGTTAGAGTTAATAACTGAGATGGCATTACTCCAGGCAATACAATGATCATAGTTTTTAACTTGATTAAACAAGGCATATATATATATATATATATATATATATATATATATATATATATATATATATATATATATATATATATATATATATATGCAAGAGTTTTGGAAAGAGGGGCATGTATGAAGTCTGTTGTGGAAGAGAGAGCTTGGGAAGTGAGTCAGTTGTTGTTCGCTGATGATACAGCGCTGGTGGCTGATCCATGTGAGAAACTGCAGAAGCTGGTGACTGAGTTGGGTAAAGTGTGTGAAAGAAGAAAGTTAAGAGTAAATGTGAATAAGAGCAAGGTTATTAGGTACAGTAGGGTTGAGGGTCAAGTCAATTGGGAGGTAAGTTTGAATGGAGAAAAACTGGAGGAGGTAAAGTGTTTTAGATATCTGGGAGTGGATCTGGCAGCGGATGGAACCATGGAAGCGGAAGTGAATCATAGGGTGGGGGAGGGGACGAAAATCCTGGGAGCCTTGAAGAATGTGTGGAAGTCGAGAACATTATCTCGGAAAGCAAAAATGGGTATGTTTGAAGGAATAGTGGTTCCAACAATGTTGTATGGTTGCGAGGCGTGGGCTATGGATAGAGTTGTGCGCAGGAGGGTGGATGTGCTGGAAATGAGATGTTTGAGGACAGTGTGTGGTGTGAGGTGGTTTGATCGAATAAGTAATGTAAGGGTAAGAGAGATGTGTGGAAATAAAAAGAGCGTGGTTGAGAGAGCAGAAGAGGGTGTTTTGAAATGGTTTGGGCACATGGAGAGAATGAGTGAGGAAAGATTGACCAAGAGGATATATGTGTCGGAGGTGGAGGGAACGAGGAGAAGTGGGAGACCAAATTGGAGGTGGAAAGATGGAGTGAAAAAAATTTGAGTGATCGGGGCCTGAACATGCAGGAGGGTGAAAGGCGGGCAAGGAAAAGAGTGAATTGGATCGATGTGGTATACCGGGGTTGACGTGCTGTCAGTGGATTGAATCAGGGCATGTGAAGCGTCTGGGGTAAACCATGGAAAGTTGTGTGGGGCCTGGATGTGGAAAGGGAGCTGTGTTTTCGGGCATTATTGCATGACAGCTAGAGAATGAGTGTGAACGAATAGGGCCTTTGTTGTCTTTTCCTAGCGCTACCTCGCACACATGAGGGGGAAGGGGGATGGTATTCCATGTCTGGCGAGGTGGCGATGGGAATGAATAAAGGTAGACAGTGTGCATTGTGTGCATGGGTATATATGTATATGTCTGTGTGTGTATATGATGTCCAGTGATGTTTGGGTCCGTGTTGGCTGGTAATCTCTGTCGTCCTCTGTGTGTGTGTGTGTGTGTGTGTGTGTGTGTGTGCACATACTATACATCTATATTAATATGATCTATTTTCTTCTTTTTTTTTTCCTTTTTCACTCCAAATCCGGTCGTGGATTATCTTCATTTCTGTTGCATTTACAAACATTTACGGTTAATGAATGTAAATGTGTTTTATACCCCCTCCCCCCAAAGAAAAAGAGTCACGCTAAATGCGTGGGTTTATTATGTTCGTCGGAGGTAAAATTTGTGGGCGAAATATTGTCATTTTAGCGTCATTAAATTGTACGTTTATTAATTTCATGTTCGACAAAAGAATCCACAGAATTGGTACGCACAAATTCAATCATTTCAATCATTCGGATGTATTGTAAAACACGAAAGTACGAACAAATTATGGTAATTGTGACTACAGTGAAAGATAGAAAATGGATGTCATCATCTAGATGAATATAGAAAGTGGATGTCATCATGTAGGTAAACATAGAAAATGGATGCCATCAACATCTTTAGAGTAGACATTAGATATCATCAGAGCAATAAGGATAGAAAGTGGATATCATTTAGAATGATGAGGATATAAAATGGACGATAGTAGAATGATTAGGACAAACATTGAATTGTAACGGGACGATGAGGGTAGACAGTTAATGACATTAGAACGTTTAGGGCAGAAAATGGACGGCAATAGAACGATGAGGAAAACGGATGTCACTGAAAAAAAAAAAAATTCTAGGATAGAAAATGGATGTCGTCAAAGGGATAAGTAAAGAAAACTGGTTTTCGTCAGAGCGATTACGATCATAAAGAACAGATGTTATCAGAAGAAAGATCTAGGATGACCACATCAGAGGTAAAAATGGTTAGAATATCAGTAAAGTGAAAGATTACATCTTAACCTTCTGAACTAGACTTGGACGGCCCGGTTTACGATTCAAAAGGGTCTAGTCACGACTAGGCTTCGGTTAAGAACGGTTGAGACTTCTAGGGTACGGATAAGACTTCTAGGCTACGGTTAAGAACGGTTGAGACTTCTAGGGTACGGATAAGACTTCTAGGCTACGGTTAAGAACGGTTGACACTTCTAGGCTACGGTTAAGACTTCTAGGCTACGGTTAAGAACGGTTGACACTTCTAGGCTACGGTTAAGGAGTCTGTGCCTACGGCGTCAGACAGGACATACGGCTTTTAAACAGACAGACGCCAACACGTCCTCGCATGGGAATACATTCGTATATAATGAGATAGGGAACACAGTTCCAAGCCTCGCCTGCTTCACCAGATGGTACACCGTCGCGTTGTTTCTTAAATCTGGCTCTGACCTTCCCTTCGATTATTGATTTTCAAATCATAGAGTATCTCAGTGATATCATCATGAATGTACACACGTGCAATTATTGCATATATCTATCTATACGGGCGAAAAGATGCCCCAAAGAGTGCCGTCTCGAGTGGAAGATAAGGCAATAGACGTACGATTAAATAAAGTAGGATGGCTTAATATAAACTCCTTAGGTGTCTGTTGACCCGAATCTTAACGATAGAAAGGCTATAAGTGCAGGGAAAAACAAGTGAAGGAGGGGAATTCCACAGCTTTGATGTACTATGAGATTTGGAGGAGTCATAAGGTTCAGTACTCGTGTAGCTGGCGTCCACACAGAGGCTATGGGCAGCAGAATCTGGTTGGAGAGCCGTGTGTCTAGTTCATAGACAAACACAATCACCTCGTAATACCTGTGGAGAGATACCTGTAAATGAAACTGCAAAACACAGGGAAGGTTAAGACTGCCGAGGACGGAAGGGCATCTGTAGCTGAGGAGAAGTTTAAAGAGAGGTGATTAGCAATGGAGTTGATAACGCGAAAGGCATTTAATTCCACTCTAGCTAAAAGATAAGGCTAAATAAGAGCCATACCAGGTATGCAGGCTGTATTCCAAAATGGTGGCGAATGAGCCCTTGTGGATACGGAAAAACTGCTTATAAGAAAATATAACTCCTCTACACTTTATGTGCATAATGTAGGGTATGCAAATTAGAGTGGAGGGATATGTTTATGTCCAACTCGTTTATCATTGCTGAGTTGTATTGTGATGTCTTGAAATTGATTGGTAGGTGACGACTGATCATGTATATAGATAGATAGATCCACACACAGCTTCACAACACTTTATGACCAGTCATTTTGACCGGTGGACGTGGCCAGCTTCCTGAGTGTTGCAAGAGCCTCATAAGGATAGAAGGGACTCTTGAGGCTAGAAACATATGTAATGTACACCTTGTATATATATATATATATATATATATATATATATATATATATATATATATATATATATATATATAGTTAGACAGATATTTGGCAAGGCTGCTCCATGGAATTCATGATTGGACCAAACGTAAAACTTTCAACTAGTCCAAAAAATCTGGAAAGCCAGAGCACCTGTGAGAGCGCGCAACTGGAATGTCTGTATCACATCTTCTGGTACAGACACTGATGCACTCTACGGAAAAAGAGTCTGTTCGACCAATAGGGTAATACCGTACGTAACACAGACTAACTGCACGGAGGTCTGCCAGAGCAAGAGGCAAGGAGCACCAGTAAAATTATGTAGATTAACATTACTGTGTTGGTTGAACCATCCTGGCATTCTCTCGTTATCTGGACTTGAACCTTTACTGCACATTTGCATCGGCGACTTGCAGGTCGTGTCGTTTATTCTTTTCGCTGGGGAGATTTCTTTTCTTTTCTTTTTTTCTTATTTCCTGTTTTCTGTGAGTAGTGTTTGAGCAGACGGTCTTGATATATTTGCCATTGCTTTTATGTCGATGTTTAGGTTTTTCTGTATGTTTATGAAACTGATAGGGTTGTGTGTAGCTGAACTTCAATCAGTGTGTATCAGTCACTGTTCAAGCAGATCTTTTCTTATTAGTGAGAACTCCTGGTTTTGGTGTGAACTTACATCCATCTGCTGGTGCTATCTGCTGGTGCCATCTGCTGATACCATCTGCTGGTGTCGGCTAGGGACTTGACCATACACTTCGCTATTTCTTCAAGGCTTGGAAGTTTCCTGTATGTCTTTCTCTCTCTCTCTCTCTCTCTCTCTCTCTCTCTCTCTCTCTCTCTCTCTCTCTCTCTCTCTCTCTCTCTCTCTATCTATCTATCTATCTATCTCTCTCTCTCTCAAGAGCAAATATGTATATTGTGTTACAGCCTCCCGCACCAACTTAACTTCCTCATGGAAACGCTGCTGTTCGAGTCCATCCTGCTTCCTTCATGAGCCCTTTGCCTGAAAACAATTAATCTCTCTCTCTCTCTCTCTCTCTCTCTCTCTCTCTCTCTCTCTCTCTCTCTCTCTCTCTCTCTCTCTCTCTCTCTCTCTCGCACTGAAGAAGATGAACTTTGCGAGTCGGGCAACGAGTGGGATAACAATGAGAACATTCACAACGGGAAGATAGAAAAAAAAAAAAAACTTTGACGTTGGAAAATCTTTGGTTTTTCGCTCTTACACAAGCGGTACGAGCCACCACCCCCATTTCCTCTGGTCTGCTACAGGAAACTGGGGCAAGAGACGAGCTAGACACATTCCTCAGTGACACAAATGATGAACCTCCTATGGTGTTAAGAGAAGGGCTCCCTTCCCGCCCTCCCTCCCTGTGTCTCACCCACGCATGATAGATGGTAGGGCGGCCATATCACGGGAAGAGGGGCTAATGATGTGCCGTTAGGGCAAGACTGCTGTGTACTTCGTGCGATTGAGAGAGAGCACAGCACAGCACAGCAGTAGCTCTGATATACGGTAGAGAGTCGGTACCAAATGGTATTCTGGGCTAGGCTATACTGCCTGCCCTCTACAGGACCAGAAAGTCCTATGAATATGCAGTCAGTCTTTGCGGAGTATGATGTGAGCAAGGATGGAGTTGGCTGGTGTACTGAAGGGTAGTAATACATACATGATGGATGCGAAAAGGTACTTTTAACCTTCAGGATCAGCGATGCTTTCACCACGCAAGGACTGTGATTCATGATACAAGCAGCGATAGAGGGATGCTACATACACGCCAGGGGATTGGAGGGCACTCGCACCACACGCAAGCAAGCAAACAAACATGTGACTGATACAACACAGTCGTACTCTAATTCATGTGTATCTTTGCAAGTTAGTTAATACTTCTTCCCGAAATTACTTGCCTAAGGTTTATGTGCAATGACCTGTTTGTAATTACCCATTTGTACACTTTGGGGCAGGAGTTTTACGCTCGTATCTGCGTCATTGTCCGGGTCTGGGACCTGTGTAAGCTTTTTGTGTGCTTGTATGTATGCATGCACATGTGTGATCACGTGGGTGTTGGAATGTGTGGATGAGAATGAGGCCACATGTGTGTGTGTGTGTGTGTGTGTGTGCGCGCGCGCGCGCGCATGTGTCTTCCCCCCCATATCTTTTTCTCTGCTTGGCAAAACAAATTGCATTTTCTTCTCTCCCTCAAGATAAGGACATCCACATTCCCTCAGTGGCAAATTAGACCCTATGATACTTTTCCATCATTTACTGATCACCCGGACTGGACACCCCCTTTGTGAAAGAAAAATATGGACGCCCTCTTTGTAAAAAGTGATCCTCATCCATTTACAGATGCTGCTGTGTTAGCGTTGCATGGAGCGGGAGTGTTTGGTCATCACTGGTGCCCGTAGTAACTGTTGCCTGGCGGGTGTTGGAGTGTGTGGCAGGTCATCCCAGAGGTATGTTTTTGCTTCTGGGAACATCGTGAACCGTTGTTGTTCGTTGTAAGGGAGAGTTACAACGTCCACGTGATTCATGGAAGAGTTTGATCTTGGTGATTCACACAACATGACCTTTGAGCTCGACTGTACGACCCTAGGGTGTTTGATCTGACCTTTAAGACTCCAGTTTAAACACCAGCTGATCATACCCGAAGGATCGTCCCGTCGTGCTCAAGGATCGTACCATCGTGCTTAAAGATAGTGCCGTCGTGCTCTAGGATCGTACCATCGTGCTCAAGGATCGTACCATCGTGCTTAAAGATAGTGCCGTCGTGCTCTAGGATCATACCATCGTGCTCAAGGATCGTACCATCGTGCTTAAAGATAGTGCCGTCGTGCTCTAGGATCGTACCATCGTGCTCAAGGATCGTACCATCGTGCTCTAGGATCATACCATCGTGCTCAAGGATCGTACCATCGTGCTTAAAGATAGTGCCGTCGTGCTCTAGGATCGTACCATCGTGCTCAAGGATCGTACCATCGTGCTCTAGGATCATACCATCGTGCTCAAGGATCATACCATCGTGCTTAAAGATAGTGCCGTCGTGCTCTAGGATCGTACCATCGTGCTCAAGGATCGTACCATCGTGCTCAAGGATCGTACCTTAGTGCTCAAGGATCGTACCTTCGTGCTTAAAGATAGTACCATCGTGCTCAAGGATCGTACCTTCGTGCTTAAAGATGGTACCGTCGTGCTCAAGGATCATCAAACCGTTGTAATCAAGGATCGTACCCTCGTATTCATGGGACTAAGATATACATCAGCATAGATTGTATCAAAGGGAAAGTTCAACAAGTGTGTCCAATTATTGATGAAATTACGCGAACATTTCAGTCAGGTGATCTGTTGTTAGGTAATGTAAATGTTTACGATCATGCAATATGTCTGAGGGTTTTATTGCTAGGACATGTTGCATGATGTATGATAGATTGGCACACACTCTTCCATTACCGTAGAGCAGAAGTATGCTCTCTCTCTCTCTCTCTCTCTCTCTCTCTCTCTCTCTCTCTCTCTCTCTCTCTCTCTCTCTCTCTCTATCTATCTCACCTGACCCTGATCTTTGGCGGACCTGCTCTTCTCAGCGCTCTTGAGCTAGTGATGTCAAGAAGAATTTGCTTGCTCACAGCGTAATTGAGAATTTACCAAGGGATTTCTTCCGAGGAGACGACGGGCGCATGTGATGTTTGCCCAGTTTTGTGATCTGCACAGAGTAAGTCGCGTTGTGAGGGCGATAGAAGACCCATCATGGGAAGGAGCCCTCAGGATTTCGAGAAGGGAAAAATCTTTTACCAATAGAGTAGTCTTATCTAGAAACTTGAATGGCCAAGGAGTAGTCGATGTTAGATAGCAGTGTTAGTATCCAGTAGCAAGGAAAGGTATGAAGATTAAGGTAAAAAGAGATAAGAAAATGTAACGTGAGGCTGAAGATAGGCTACAAACAATATTATTGTCTTAATATCCTCTTTTTTTTCTCCTTCGTTTTCATATATATGAACCTCCTCCCCGAGGGAGCGCACAACGACCAGATTAGGTAACCTTTTCCATTCACACTTTCCTATAAAATGTCCGTGGTAGTATACGGCCTTCAAACATCACTGTGTGCTTTCTCTCTCAGCTTTTCGTCACTTGTTGTGCTAGAGGGAACGGTGGGTGGGGAAGCTCACTATCCTGTCTGAACCAGAAAAGACATTATGACCTGAGGACGGCACTGCTGTCATCCAGTACATGACTTTGCCATGTACCATTAAGTCTCCTGATATCTGTTCTTGCCATACACTCTTCCTCTAACTTTTTTCTTTTGCTTTCGCCTCTCCTCTTTCTCTTCTTTCTCCTGTCCTTCCTTTTTCTTTTCTTTCTCCTGTTCTTCCTCTTTCTCTTCTTTCTCCTGTTTTTCTTCGTTCTCTTCTTTCTCCTGTTTTTCCTCGTTCTCATCTTTCTCCTGTCCTTCCTTTTTCTCTTCTTTCTCCTGTTTTTCCTCGTTCTCATCTTTCTCCTGTTCTTCCTATTTGTCTTCTGTCTCCTGTTCTTCCTCCTCTCGTTCCTCTTCCATCTCCTCCTCCCTATCTTCCTCATGCTGTTCCTACTCCTCTCCCTTCTTCTCTTTCTCCCCCTCTCCCTTCTCCTCTCCTTCCTCTTCCTGTCCTCCTCCTCCTCGCCCTTTTCCTCCTCCTCCTCCTCACCCTCTTCCTTTTCCTCCTCCTCCTCCTCCTCCTCTTCCTCCTCCTCCTCACCCTCTTCCTTCTCCTCCTCCTCACCCTCTTCCTTTTCCTCCTCCTGCCTGTCTTCCTCCTTCTCCTCCTCTTCCTCCCCCTCTTCCTACCACTCCTCCTCCTCCTCCTCCTCCCACTCCTCCCTCCCCCGTCGTTACTACACTCTCAGGCTGTTTACATAATTTCCTCGCCAGGGAAGCTCACCCTGTTGGGTCTCAGTGATTTTGTCTGAGGGTTATTTTCCAGTAACATAGCTGTTGCTTGGTTATTCCCAGTAACATAGTCATTACTTGGTGTATATAGCAGGAATTTAGCCAGCGACTTCGGTTATACCACCGTAACATACCTATTGTTTGGTTATATCTGGGTAGTATACTTTTATTCTTATTGTAGCCGAAATGGTACGGGCGGGAGCATGCACTGGTCATGGCTATCTCAGAGGAAAGTTAAGATAACAGGTTTGATGGGGGGAAAAAAAAAGGAAGAAAAGTAATGTAGGAGGGATGATGATGTCTTCAGTTGTTTGCATACCCGACTCCTGAATGTGGGAAAATCATAGGAGGAGGGAGAGATAGAAAGCAGAGGAGAATTCTACAGCTTTGCTGTACGTGGGAAGAAAGTGCCATAACGGTCGATCCTCGTGTGGCTCGTGGCCACAGAGAGATTATGGGAAGCAGTTATCGTAGGCGTTTCGTAGGTTCAGTTTATGGGGCCTGGGATACACGCAGATAGCTCACGAGAGCAATGGCAGAAATAATACCTGTAGAACAGGAGAGGGAAGCAACGTCTGGATGGATGGAAAAGGATGATTGAAGAGAGCTGATAGCAGGAGAGTAGATGAAGTGGAAAGCCTTTGATGCCAGTCTGGATGGGACAAAGATGGTAGAAGAGCCACTCCAGATACGCGAAAGGGGCACATGAGACCCCTGTAGATATGGATGATCTACAGAGGAGAAATCAATTGCCACACCTGTGGTAGCATACCCAGCTTTAGGGAAGCTGTGTACTGTATATGTTACTTGGTTATTTCTTCTAAACATACCAAGTGTTCGACTTTATATCCCTAACATACTTGTTGTTTGGTTATATTATTAAATTATTTCTCTTAATGTACCCATTGTCCGCTTGCTTCTCTGTAACATATCTATTTCATTTCTGTTCAGCATAATCATTGTTTGGTTATTTGTATGTAACATTGGCAATGTTCGTTTTGTTTCCCCTGCTGCTTAGGTAGCGCCCTGATTATTTTTCAACGCCCCCCCCCCCCTTTCCCTGAGCAATGCTCGTGTGACATAGCCGTTGCAAGGCACCCTGAAACATAGACGTGCCTGACTTCCATGCAACATAGTCATCACTTGCCTAACTGCAGTTGTAGCTTGGATACGACTAACAATTTATTCTTGGTGGGTCAGTTGCCTGGTTTATTTTCGTTCCGCAAGGTCATTTCTTGGTTTCTATCTTCTTGAAATACAACGATTTGTCTCCTTTCCTCAAGGGACATAGCCATTGTTCGATCTGTCTATCTTGTAACACTACGGATTTCTTCTTTGACGCAAAGCTACGAACACTGTCCTGGTGCGCTCGTTTCTCGACATCAAAGACTGTATTTCCCCTGATCGCTTGCTAACATCTGGCAGATGTCTTGTATCTCTGTTCTCTCGTGACAAGACAATCCTTTTATTCATTTGTTTCCATGAATCCTTACCCCATTTTCTTCATTAATTTTGCCCGTAATTGCTGAGAATTTTAGGGCTTACTCTTACTGATCACCCTAAACGCTCTTTTGTTATTCAACCGGCGGGTTCTACGGATGGTTCTTTTTGAACAAATTCATTCTCCCTTAAATTCAGAAGATGTTGGTTTGGGAGAATCAGAATGTTGATAATCTTTGCTCAGCGCGAGACTCCAATCCCGTGTTTAGGCGTGTGAGCCGAGCGCGGGGATGTCCTCCACTCTCTCTACCTGCCTCCTCCCCTACCAGTTTAGCTGAGTGGACTCGACCTCCTCCTCCTCCTCCTCCTCTCAGGACTGGGCACAATCACCAGTCGATGAGTGATGTAAATGCGAGGGGGATGCAAATGTGTGCATAACGGAGGAGGTGCTGGACTGTGACCTCATAGGGGCAGAGAGAGCGTTTTGGAGTAAAGCAGGGGGTGTTGGAGGAAGGGAGTGGAGGAGAGAGAGAGAGAAGGGTGTTGACGGCTTCAGTTACGTGACCAATGATGCGACATCTCGGGTGACCTGACTGTTTCGGTCGGTAGACTGTGACAATCTGAGCACTGGAGTGACCTAGCCAACCACTTCTTGTCATCATTCCTTTATTGACTCGAACTCTTACACCAGCGTGGTGACCTGGCTTAATCTTGTGATGTAAGATTCTTAGAATGACTTCTGTCGTGACGCAAACTTGATGGCTGCCTGATTTTCTTAGTCACCGGATTTACACATTTTCATTTTATCTTCTTTCTGTAATCTGTTTTCTACACGAGCATAATTACTTTCATATGTTATTCTATAACATTACCTTTGATCGAACTGTTCAGTTACTGTTTGATTACCTAAATGACTTGTTTTCTATAATAATATTGACCTCGTTTGGGATCAGGTAACCCCCATGCCTTGACCTCATTAGAAGACTGCCTTGAATGCCCAACACTGCCAAAGTAATTGGTACCTTCTGCAGATGATGTTATCGCTAGCCTGCCTTAGGTCGAAATCATCATTTATCTGATAATCCTAATTTGTTCTGAATCTTGACCTGAGACCTTCCCATCCCTTTACAATATCTCCGTCTCTGAGCGCTGAAAGGTAATGGGCGCACTACAAATTATTTGAAGGGACTATTTGCCTTGAATCCAATAGGTGTGTAAAGGTGAGAACGACGTAGCATAAAATATGTAACAGTGTGATGAAGCTGGATGGTATACGACAGGAGTGTGAGATCATGGTTGATGTATCATAGGGCCTTTTTTTGTGAGCCAGGATGGGACTCGCTGGTTCTAGTATGATTCAGGATGATAATAGTGTGAAAAGATATGGCCTTATTAGATGAGATGCTGCCCCGTTATCTTTATCTTAACCATGACGAAAAGCAAAGATAGCAAGAAAGCAGCATAGCCAAGTGTTACTGTCATGTACGATGTAGAATCAGAAACGAGGAGGTAATACCCGTGCATGACGTACGCTCATCTGTTGTTGTTATACTTTGATTCTGATACACCTAAGTATAACCTGGTTGGTGATAACCTGAGCCATATCTCGAGGCCCTTAATGACCGCCTCTATTCATGACGTCCATACCATAAAATTTGATGCCTGGGAAAGGGGGAAAAAAAAAAAAGATATCACATCGTTCCACCAGAGATCCAGAGGGAAAAGTTGGTCAGGCCCTATCGCAAGGGCGGCCACGATAGGGGGGCTAGAAAAAAAAAAGAAGGAAAAAGGATTCCTTTGTACTCCTGACACAGAGATTTTTTTTTCTTTCTTTCCTCATTGATAGTATTCAAAGGCCGTCTTTCCCACCCCCCTAACTCCCACCCCAAACAACACCCCACTTCCCTACACTCCCCTACCCTTACATCCCCCCCAACACCCCAACACCCCCCCACCCCCCAACACCCCCCCAACCCCACCCCCTACATCCCTATATAAAATCGACGATGAAGATTCAATATCGCCGCCTTTGAGCGCACCATAGCCTGCGGGGAGGTTACCCCTTCCCTCTCCTTCCCATACGTGTAATAATGGCTGTGTGTTGAGCAAACGTCATTCCTTGGGATGATTGGCCGATATTTGGGTTCCCCTGCGTAAATGCTCGGGGACGGGGGAGTCCTATTTCTTTTTCTTTTTTTTTTCTTGTCGTTGGAACACCGTGGAGAGAGAGAGAGAGAGAGAGAGAGAGAGAGAGAGAGAGAGAGAGAGAGAGAGAGAGAGAGAGAGAGATCATCAGAGATGCGCGAGACAATGCAGTGAGTAGAAACGACTTAAATGTCCCAGGAAAGCTAAATGGGTGATTGTAAACCAGAAGAAAATCGGATTAAATAGCGTTCCAAAAAAAAAAAAAATAACGATCAAGAAAGATCTTTACAGAAAAACGAGGGAATGATATTACATGGAAGGACGTAATGAACGACACACTCCTGCATTCCTTCGTCGTCCCCTTTCAACGACACACTCCTGCATTCCTTCGTCGTCCCCTCTCAGGACCTCCTGACTCCCGTGGGTTCTCCTGCTGCTGCTGCTGCTGGCGGCGGCATCCTGAACAGAAGAGTTCCTGTGAGGAGGAGTCCCCAGGGACGCGCCCTACGTGACTCAGTTTATCTTTGCCGAGTTTGCTCGTAAAGCCTCTTATAAAAGTGCGGCTGCAACAGCCTACACTAATTAGCCGGCGCTGGATAATAATAAGTGTGAAGCACGGCACCTGTGAGAGAGGTTCCTTGGTGCCCCGCGCGCGCGCGCGTGTGTGTGTGTGTGTGTGTGTGTGTGTGTGTGTGTGTGTGTGTGTTGTCGCTACAGTGTCTGCGCCGGGCGGTGATCGCCTCGCACAACACAACACACAAGAGTAGGCGTTTGGTGAGGGATGGTGTTGAGGGAAGGTGGAGGGTGGATGTGGGAGTGGTAGTAAGTGTCTTGTAGGAGTGAGTGTGGAGGAGAACGTGGTGGTGGTAGTCTTGTGAGAGGGTGGGAGGAGGAGGACGTGGGTAGTGGTAGTATTGCCTAAGGGTGGAGGAGGAGGAGGAGGACGTGGGTGGTGGTAGTGTTGCCTGAGGGTAGAGGAGGAGGAGGAGGACGTGGGTGGTGGTAGTGTTGCATGAGTGTGGAGCAGGAGGAGGAGGAGGAGGACGTGGATGGTGGTAGTGTTGCATGAGGGCGGAGCAGGAGGACGTGGGTGGTAGTAGTGTTGCCTGAGGGTGGAGGAGGAGGAGGACGTGGGTGGTGGCAGTGTTGCCTGAGGGTGGAGCAGGAGGAGGAGGACGTGGATGATGGTAGTGTTGCATGAGGGTGGAGCAGGAGGAGTAGGAGGACGTGGGTGGTGGTAGTGTTGCCTGAGGGTGGAGGAGGAGGAGGACATGGGTGGTGGTAGTGTTGCCTGAGGGTGGAAGAGGAGTAGGACGTGGGTGGTGGCAGTGTTGCCTGAGGGTGGAGCAGGAGGAGGAGGACGTGGATGGTGGTAGTGTTGCTTGAGGGTGGAGGAGGAGGAGGAGGAGGACGTGGATGGTGGTAGTGTTGCATGATGGTGGAGCAGGGGGAGTAGGAGGACGTGGGTGATGATAATGTTGCATGAGGGTGGAGCAGGAGGAGTAGGACGTGGGTAGTGGTAGTGTTGCATGAGGGTGGAGGAGGAGGAGGACGTGGCTGGTGGCAGTGTTGTCTGAGGGAGGAGGAGGAGGAGGACGTGAGTGGCGGTAGTGTTGTCTGAGAGTGGAGGAGGAGGAGGAGAAGGATGTGGGTGGTGATAGTGTTGCCTGAGGGTGGAGGAGAAGGAGGAGGGGGTGAACGTGGGTGGTGGTAGTGTTGCCTGAGGGTGGAGGAGGAGGAGGAGGACGTGGGTGGTGGTAGTGTTGCCTGAGGGTGTAGGAGGAGGAGGAGGACGTGGGTGGTGGCATTGTTGCCTGAGGATGGAGGAGGACGTGGGTGGTGGCATTGTTGCCTGAGGGTGGAGGAGGAGGAGGACGTGGGTGGTGGCAGTGTTGCCTGAGGGTGGAGGACTGTCGTGGTGACTCTGTTTTTGGCCTGGTCAGGCTGGAACACACGTCACATGGTACTCTAGGGTCCTTCCTTACATCCCTAGTAGTTATCTTTTTCCCTCATATCAGGTCTTAATTTTCTGTAATTGTACGTATCAAATCACGCGGAATCCTGAAGATGAGATGATATATATATATATATATATATATATATATATATATATATATATATATATATATATATATATATATATATATATATATCTGTGTTTCATCTAGTGTCTGTTCCTCTCCAAAGAGTGTCACTTGATATGCATCTTTATTACATGTATCTATATATATATCTACCGACTACACATACACACAAACATATGCACAAATGTGTATATGTTTACAACGACATCCCTGTACACACACACGCACACACACACACACACACACACACACACACACACACACACACACACACACACACATAATCAAAAATATATGACATAGGTTCGGGCTACAGCCAACTCGAAAAAGCCCTAGCTACACTTTTCCTTCTTTTAGCACTAAGTGAGTTTGAATTTTACATACGCGTTTCTCACAGATAAAGTAGTCAATTTGCTTAAGTGTGTTTGGTACGGGTTGCGCTGAGCAATTAAATTCGCTGGGCAGATGGTGTTTTTGTTTTTCCCAGTGGAATATTTGCTTCGTTTTCTTTGTGTGCTTTACATTGACTGAGCGGCCAGGATGCTCCCGTGTATTTGTTCGCGTCTGTTGCATTTTGCAGTGTAGCATTCTTGGCTGTATCATGATCCTGTGATATACTGCATCTTACAGACGCCTTAAACCATTGTCAAACTGTTTGTTTGTATATCATTTCCTAAATACGTGTGTCATGTATGCTGTTATTGTTTATGTAATCCTTTTTGCGTGCACCTTTTTTTAAATCTGTCGCCTGTCGACGCTTTCAAATGTTTCGTTTGTCTCAAATACAGATGAGTGACCCATTTTAACAGTTCCTGTTTTTTCCCCTGTGTGTTGTACAAACGTGGCCGGCACCTCGCCCAGCGAACAGTGAACTGCACGGTCGCTCCTGACGATCAAGCCAACCGGCACCTGGGGCATCACGCACGCCTCCCTTTGATGATCGCTAGATTCCATGATAGTTGTTCCTCTCCCATACTATCCATGAAGTGTAGTCTTTTCCTATATTCATTTGTAAACAAGTCTGGTACGGTTACATGTATCAAATAATGCCCTCCAACTGTAAGGATTCGAACTTGTGCAATTTGGATAGTAGCTGGGTACGCTGATCACTCTGCTATGCTGCCCATAATCCCATGAGCAACGGAGTCTCGACCAGCTATATGTCGTCAGACTCACTTATCCAGTTTTACTGAATTATTATCACAAATATAGTGAAGGGAACGCCCGCTTTCATACAACACATAATGCCCTCAAATATATATATATATATATATATATATATATATATATATATATATATATATATATATATATATATTTATTTATTTATTTATTTATTTAATTTTATTTTGTTTTGCTTTGTTGCTGTTTCCGCGTTAGCGAGGTAGCGCAAGGAAACAGGCAAAAGAATGGCCCAACCCACCCACATACGCATGTATATACATACATACACGTCCACACACGCAAATATACATACCTATACATCTCAATGCATACATATATATACACACACAGACATATACATATATACACATGTACATAATTCATACTGTCTGCCTTTATTCATTTCCATCGCCACCTCACCACACATGGAATAACAACCCCCTCCCCCTCATGTGTGCGAGGTACCGCTAGGAAATGACAACAAAGGCCCCATTCGTTCACACTCAGTCTCTAGCTGTCATGTAATAATGCACCGTAACCACAGCTCCCTTTCCACATCCAGGCCCCACGGAACTTTCCATGGTTTACCCCAGACGCTTCACATGCCCTGGTTCAATCCATTGACAGCACGTCGACCCCGGTATACCACATCGTTCCAATTCACTCTATTCCTTGCACGCCTTTCACCCTCCTGCATGTTCAGGCCCCGATCACTCAAAATCTTTTTCACTCCATCTTTCCACCTCCAATTTGGTCTCCACTTCTCGTTCCCTCCACCTCTGACACATATATCCTCTTAGTCAATTTTTCCTCACTCTTTGTACAATGGCACTATGCAAGCATTCCTCCAATCCTCATGCACCTCACCATGAATCATACATACATTAAATAACCTTACCAACCAGTCAACAGTACAGTCACCCACTTTTTTAATAAATTACACTGCAATACCATCCAAACCCGCTGCCTTGCCGGCTTTCATCATCCGCAAAGCTTTCACTACCTCTTCTCTGTTTACCATATCATTTTCCCTAAACCTCTCCCTTTGCACACCACCTCGACCAAAACAACCTATATCTGCCACTCTATCATCAAACACATTCAACAAACCTTCAAAATACTCAATCCGTCTCCTTCTCACATCACCACAACTTATCACCTCCCCATTAGCCCCCTTCACTGAGGTTCCCATTTGCTCCCTTGTCTTAGGCACTTTATTTACCTCCTTCCAAAACATCTTTTTATTCTCCCTAAAGTTTAATGATACTCTCGCACCCCAACTCTCATTTGCCCTCTTCTTCACCTCTTGCACCTTTCTCTTGACCACCTGCCTCTTTCTTTTATACATCTCCCACTCATTTGCATTATTTCCCTGCAAAAATCGTCCAAATGCCTCTCTCTTCTCTTTCACTAATAATCTTACTTCTTCATCCCACCACTCACTACCTTTTCTAATCTGCCCACCTCCCACGCCTCTCATGCCACAAGCATCTTTTGCGCAAGCCATCACTGCTTCCCTAGATACATCCCATTCCTCTCCCGCTCCCCTTACCTCCTTTGTTCTCACCTTTTTCCATTCTGTACTCAGTCTCTCCTGGTACTTCCTCACACAAGTCTCCTTCCCAAGCTCACTTACTCTTACCACTCTCTTCACCCCAACATTCTCTCTTCTTTTCTGAAAACCTCTACGAATCTTCACCTTCGCCTCCTCAAGATAATGATCAGACATCCCTCCAGTTGCACCTCTCAACACATTAACATCAATTAACACCTTTTTCCATTCTGTACTCAGTCTCTCCTGGTACTTCCTCACACAAGTCTCCTTCCCAAGCTCACTTACTCTTACCACTCTCTTCACCCCAACATTCTCTCTTCTTTTCTGAAAACCTCTACGAATCTTCACCTTCGCCTCCTCAAGATAATGATCAGACATCCCTCCAGTTGCACCTCTCAACACATTAACATCAATTGATATCAATTAACACGTAATCCAATAACGCTCTCTGGCCATCTCTCCTACTTACATACGTATATTGATGTGTATCTCTCTTTTTAAACCAGGTATTCCCAATCAACAGTCCTTTTTCACCACATAAATCTACAAGCTCCACCATTTCCATTTACAACACTGAACACCCCATGTATACCAATTATTCCCTCAACTGCCACATTACTCACCTTTGCATTCAAATCATCCATCACTATAACCCGGTCTCGTGCATCAAAACCACATACATATATATATATATATATACGAACAAAGTACATATGAACGCGCACCTTCATAGAACATACAAACCTCCAACAGCCAGGATCGAACCCGGGACCCCTGTGCAACAGGCGAGAGCGCTACTGTTAGGCTATGATCGCCCCAAATAGGGAAATGACTATTCGAATACTATGTACTCGAATACCCTTCGTCTCACGCTGGTGAGCAACGGGGTCTGCACCGGTCATTTCCCATCATCATTGATTTAGATACACATGCATATATATATATACAGTTCCTTAAACCTCGAGCAGACTCTGTTTGCATCTTGGAAACGCTACGTCTTCCGATGCCTTCAGCTTTACCATCCTGTCCTCCCATCTACAGAGCATGAAAACACAGGATGCATTGTTCTTATCATCATCCTCACCTTAGCCCGTCACGTCTTTTGTGGCTTCAAACGTGAATTTCTACATACTCGCATGTACAGATGCAGTACCTCTCTCTCTCTCTCTCTCTCTCTCTCTCTCTCTCTCTCTCTCTCTCTCTCTCTCTCTCTCTCTCTCGTTTCAGGGACGTAACGAATGGACTTTCTCTCTTCATCAACTGGCGACACGGCGCCTCCTCACGTGAGTGGCGTTGTTTCATCGGGAACGTTTCATGTGGTTTCCATTAAACTGTGGGGCATGACGGAGGGTGTCCACAAGGGCAGCCAAGCCAAAAAGGGCCAGTCATGATCTTGTGTTCCTCGCTTGTGACAGAGAACGTTACTGTTCCTCTCTGCTTATCATTCTGCAGTTCAGTTTTGATCTCGTGATTTCAGCTTAGTCTGGTACTGTGAAATTTCACACGTAGATTGATGGTTTCACAGCTGGTCTTACCTCGCTCTCCGATGTTTTCAGTTGAATTAATCCTCAGATTAAAACGAGTGAAAATTTAGTTTTCTTTTATCGGTTTCAGCTCAAGGACGTCTTTTGGGAAATGTGGATTCGTATTTTAGTAAATTTTGACAAGTAGCCTCCAATATCAGAACAAAAGAACTAGTTAACTGTTCTCTCACAATCAGAATTATAACACATGGCTCTCACTTCTCTGGTTCCACAGACATTCAGAATTGACAAGAAATTTCTCCTCTGCCGTTAATTGGATTTTCAGATTCATTCGCCTCTTATTGCTGGTAGTGTGTGTGTCAAATACCATCACGACAGCTTGTGTCGTAGAATTTCTCTTCAAAGTTTTCCTCTGTAGCCGGGGGAGAAAAGTTTACAAAGACAGTCGGCAAAAATATTTGTTTTACGGAAGTTCGTATCGCAAGGGAAAGTTTGTGAAAATATCTGAGTGTTTTATAACGTCCCCACCTGAAGTTCTGCCGTAAAAACGCGAGGATGAAAGTGACGTTTGATCACTGGCTGGACGGTGGTGTGATCACTGGCTGGAGGGTAGTGTGATCACTGGCTGGAGGGTGATGTGATCACTGGCTGGAGGGTAGTGTGATCACAGGCTGGAGGGTAGTGTGATCACTGGCTGGAGGGTAGTGTGATCACTGGCTGGAGGGTAGTGTGATCACTGGCTGGAGGGTAGTGTGATCACTGGCTGGAGGGTGTTCTGCGTCTTGAAGGCAGCAGCTTCTCTGCCTGTCAAGTATTCGGGCCATGAACGGAATAAGTAGCGTGAGGCAACAGGTGACTGTTGTCAGAGGTAGGTGAGGCTGTCTTGTCGAACTTGAAAGGCAAGTCATTGCAATCTTCGCTCAGTCTCTGTTAAGCTGAAAGTCTGAATACTCTTTTATTTTCCATTCTGTATTTTGTTCCAGTTGCATCTAAACCATGAGTGCTATAAACAGGACCTCCATAATTCCGTTCATATCGATGTACATACCTCCCATAATATCGATGTACATACCTCCCATAATATCGATATATATACCTCCCATAATATATAACCAGTGCCTTTATCATGAACACTAACTTTTTACTAATGCAGGTGAGGAACGTTACCTGAGTGTGACTTCCCGAGTCTCATGGTCAGTGTGATGCGTCCAGTTCAATGATTATTCAATACAGAGCTCTAATGCCCTGGCAGTCAACGACGAGAGATGTATGTAGTTAAGACGAGGTTATGTTGTTCCTTAAATGTTTATGTGTGTGAAGATAAGTAAGGTTTATGATCATATCACTTTGCTTTGACCTCTGCTCCTGCTTGTCCAAGATTCTGGCTTTTGCTTCGACACTAAGACGCAAGATCATATGTATTTGAGAGATTTCCAGAAGCACTGGGTATTCAGGGGGTCATTTTCTTTTTTCTTTTTTTTTCGTCAACTGTATGTGGGATTACACTTTAACTGCACTCGCCGTAGATATTTCAACGTCGTTAGTGTTTTCATTTGTAAAACCTGACGTACAGAAATTTTAACTTCCAAACCCAACAAGACATTACAGAGGTCATTCTCGAACGGTGATCTCCACCCGCGAAACGTAGCTCACCTTGAAGTCCTTCCTTCACGTGCGGCATCGCAGCCTCCCCAGGGTCCTAAAGATTAGTGAATTCTTTTGCGTACAAATGCCACACTGGTGCACACCGTCTAATACCCAGTTGTCTGATGATATTCTATCAGGTTCTCTACCTTGTCGCGAGTCCGGGGGGCCATTCAAACGCCACAGTCATTTTCCATTACGTTCAGAAATGCCACCGTGGCGTTTGAGAGTTACCTTCTCCTCCAATCATGATATCAGAGCCAGAAATATAAAGCGTGGAAGGCTGATCCTCTCGACAGGGTTTGTATCTTTTTGATGTTGCCTTTTACGACCGCATTAATCTCAGTGTTGCAGGAAGCAGTTCCTGACTTACTTCTACCATCATATTTTATCAACCAAGCTCCCCTGCCTGCCCATCCTCACACTCTACCACCAACAACGCCTCCACACCAGTTGGACTGCTACCCATCCACACCTGTGCTCTCTGCCACATACACATTCGCTCACCTCAGCAGCCTTTTTCCATCTTGTGTTCTCCATGTTCATCCACGAACCCCACCCGCTCCCTGTCACTCATCACAAGCCCTTCCTGCCAGCCATTTTCTTTTATTGTTCCTGATATTTGCTCCTACCGATCACCACCACACGCATGTCATCCACCACACCTTCCTATCGCCCGCAACTGTCTCACCCACTTTCACCCATTCCTGTCCTTCGCTTCCCGCCTCCACTCACTCCAACATTCATGACTCGAGTAACTCACTCATATTACCTTTTCCCACCGACTCTCCTCTCATCCCCTCCACATCCGCGAGGTAGACAGCGGACTATCGAACACTGCCGGACACTACCGAACCCAAGGTCCCCCATTCCTGCCACCCATCCCCATCCACTTTGGCTCACTGCCACCCATCCCCACCCACTTTCCCTCGCTCCCACCCATCCCCACCCACTCTTGCTCTCTCTACCACCCATAATCACCCGCTCTTGCTCGCTGCCACCCATCCGCACCCACTCTTGCTCTCTACCACCCATCTTCACGCACTCTTGCTCGCTGCCACCCATCCCCACCCACTCTTGCTCTCTACCACCCATCTTCACGCACTCTTGCTCGCTGCCACCCATCCCCACCCACTTCTGCTACCGCCCACGTCAAGCGGCCAAGTGTCTGAGCCTCCCGCATCCCGCCCCTCGCGGCCAGACTCTCTCTCCTTCATCGATAATGCAGACGATGTTTTCATACCATCGCTGGTAAACACTTTTATTATCCTGTGATTTGCCTCCCTCGTCTCCCTCCCTCCTCGGTGGATTGTGACTTTCCTCTCCTCGCTTTTACCTTGGCAGAAATCTGACAGATATACGTACCTCAGCCCAGCGATAGTCTCGGACACTTCAGCTCCTCGTGACAGATATACGTACCTCAGCCCAGCGATAGTCTCGGACACTTCAGCTCGTCGTGATAGTCTCGGACACTTCAGCTCGTCGTGATTATCTTTTCACTGCCTCTCAATATATGAGATTTTCTTGGCGTCTTCTGTCATGGATTTTTGGTTGTGATGTGTGACGCCATATTGCCAACACGTCTACAGTTGTTTGTTTCTCTTCTTTGTCGAATCCAATGTATATCTGGGCGTCCACGCCACCCGCTAGGCCAGGATATAAGCCATGCACGCACGCACACACACACACACACACACACACACACACACACACACACACACACACACACACACACCACACACACACACACCTTTTTTCGAAACCACATTTGTGAGGCAGACAGTGACCAGTTTTACGAAATCCGTGTGAATAGAACAGAGTAACATCAGATAGAGTAAGAAACTTATTTAAAAAAAAAAAGAGAGAATGTAAAGAAGTACTTTTATAGCACAAAACTGGGGGATGGACGGGGTTGAAGTGGACGAGGAAATAGTGACAGTGGACAGGACACACCAGGTTAAAGAGTTGCATGATGTCAGTGCAGTGCAGGTTCGACAGATGGGAGCCCTATGGGTGTAAAACTCCCTCCTCATACATTTCAAGTAGGTCATTCAAAACAGGTAATTACACACACACACACACACACACACACACACACACACACACACACACACACGTTTCACCTTGTACTATCCAAGGCTTAGGACAGGACCTCGAGAAATTCCAGTCTTCATATTGAATTACTGTCCCCCCCCCCACAAGCAGTCAAATAGAATATTCCATAAAATTCTTCGTCTCTCTCTCTCTCTCTCTCTCTCTCTCTCTCTCTCTCTCTCTCTCTCTCTCTCTCTCTCTCTCGCTGCAGTCTGACATTCTTGAGGTCTCTACTCAAGAACACGCCCATGAGTCACCGTAAGTGCCAAGACCCATTCGGGGGGGGGGGGAAGGTCTTGTTTATATACTACATAATATGATCCATCAAAGGTTATCGTTGTGAGAGGTTAGTATACTCCCGTCCCAGGCGAGGCACTCCCACCGAGCTTGTGTGTGTGTGTGTAGCCTGTGTGTGCTGCTCCTGGCCCAACCGCGGGGGAATATAGTTCATGTGGGACATAGGAAGAACGGAACAGGGGATAGTAGTGGGGAAAGTCTCATGGGGTATATATATTTTTTCTTTATGTTAGGAAAGGAGAGAGAGAGAGAGAGAGAGAGAGAGAGAGAGAGAGAGAGAGAGAGAGAGAGAGAGAGAGAGAGACTCTGTCTCCCTATCTTTCTCTTTTTTAATCGGGTGGTTAGTAAAGGGGAAGAAGTGAGACAAGGGAAGGGACAGTTTGAAATGAGAAGAGAAGACTGACGTGTGTACAGATGTATGGTGTATGTTTATTGATGCATGTGGGCGATTTTCTGGAAGCTTGTCTCTGGTGCCATATTTATATAACCCCCTGCAGGCTATGGGCGTGTATGTTGTTATCATGTATTTTGGAGGTTTGCTAAAGGGGAGTCTCTAAGCGAAGGTAAACATCATTCATTCTCTAGCTCGATGGATCACTGGAGCCTCTATAAGTGCTTTGAGGCTTCGAGGGAACCAAGGGTGCTCCATTGTACTGTTGTCGAGGATCTGGGATTTGTCAGTGTTTCTTTATCAACGTTGTCTTCAGTCTGTGCCATACTTGTCTGTCATGTTTCTCAAAGAGATGCACCGACCTCTTTAATCGTCCGTCGTTCGTGCTGTTCGACGGTGTTCTCAGCGTGCGGATATTTCTCATTAGTGACGGATAGTAGAGCCTTACTTTGTGTCGTCTTTGACTTCAGCGTACGAGAAATGGGGGAGAGGAGCGCTAGGATGGGTGAGTAGGTTGGGATAGGTATTAACATGGCTTTGACTAGGAGGAGTAATCTTTGGTCGTTCGGGAAGTACCAGAATCTGTTCAGACTAGTCTGGACCGCTTTTCCCTATGAGGATCTCCTGTTGATATGATCCGTTATCATACACTCTCTCTCTCTCTCTCTCTCTCTCTCTCTCTCTCTCTCTCTCTCTCTCTCTCTGTCTCTCTCTCTCTCTCTGTGGTTGAAATCTTGTCGGAGCTAGGATGATTTACAGGCGAGCAGTTCCGTCACACACACACACACACACACACACACACACACAGGTATATACATATGCATATAGAGTGTAACATTTATCCTTGTATGTAGTAGATAGATGTGTAAACTCAAAGTTAGACAAGCTAAAGTGAACACTTATCCGAATGGCCACCGACTCCACCTTCACACACACACACACACACACACACACACACCTCATAAAACCAGAAGGTTACAGGGAGGTGGGGGTTGTGGAGTGCACTGGTTGAGTCACATACAGATTACACAGAGACACGCAACGGTGCAGGCAGTACTAAGACGGATATGGCGAATTGACATGCGGACAAGCATGACTTCTGCACTGACCAGGCTAGCCGGCACGGGCCATGCCACGCGCTCATGGGACTGACATATCCACTGGCAGAGGAGGAGAGGCGCGTGTGATGTGTGATAAACTTGGGAGTTGGTCAAGAGGAACGCTGAGAGCAGTTCTATGTTTCTCTCTCTTGCCTGAGACGGCGGGGGCAATGGAATGCCCTTATCAACACCATGATAGTGGACGCTCTTCATGAAAATGATAAAAAGTTAACATGTTAAATGGCCATGGCTGTCACAATGATGTGGGGGGGACTTAGAAAGAAAATATAACGAGACCAAACATTAATGATACTGATCACGCGTAATGATCATCAGGATAAGAAGCTTGCTGGTGGCTGGCTGGCTTCCCAGATGTAACCTACGACGGCAGGATATCAACGAAGGCTGAAGGCGTTTACGAGGGCGAGTCGGGGGGTGTGTGGGGTGTAGTTAACCTGTCCTCCCATTTTCCCCCAGTACCTCCCGTGGCCAGTTGCAGATAAACTGCAGCGTCGTCTTGAGTAAGTAGCTGCCGTAAAATTCACCAGCCTCCTGTCTTATCGACTGCTTAATGAGCTGTGGATAGTTTAGCGCAGTTTATGTGACGTCTCGATGGCTCTTCATCAAAATCTGTAGTTTTTTATGATTTGCTGAAAGTCTGGATACTTCTGATGCTATATCATCCTCGTAATTTATTCTTATGGCCTTAATAAAGTCGGGCCTAATATACGCATGTTTTAAAACTTTCATATCTTAATAAAGTATTCAGCCATTGGCTTACTGAACTTTGTAGCAGTTGATGGCATGGGGAAAGTTTTCTCGAGCTAAACGGTAATGTGTTGTGATATTTTGTGAACTATGACACTAATATTCGCTACTTAGAGACGCTTCACGGGCGATGTTAAGTCTCGGTAACACTGCGTTAAGATGCGTCTCTGAGTCGGTTCAGTGTGAACTAAATGCGTCGATTCTGGTGCGTATTATTGACCTCCCTGAGCGCGATGGTGCACCCCTGGAGCACGACGGTATGAACTATCTGCATAGTGCCATTAAGGTCAGGTCAAAGGCCATGTTATCAGACGACTTTCCCTTCTATCGTCTTTCCCTTCTCTTATAACCTATTTGCCTTTAAGAATCAAATAGATTTCCTAACCTTATGTATATCTCTTTCATAAGAGATGGCCAAGACTTAGACATGCTCCTTCCGTGCCAGGTTGGGAACAGTGAAAGACGAATGTAAACAAGAGTGTAAGTCTGAGATCAGTAGGCGAACGTGTGATGAAACTAAACGAGCAATAACGAGGGTGAGGTATCTGTCACCCTTCTGGTCTTCGCTCGAACCTAGTGCTTCGCCCAACTCTGTTCGAAACGAACTGGTCACTCGACCCTGAACTCTGAACCCTTTGACCTTAAATGGATTCCTGTACAAGGATTTATCGACGCCCGTCTCCGTACGAACAGATAAACTAACGAACAGTTGAAGCCATACAACTTAACCCATGGCGTCTGGTTGATAAAGAAGATGAAAAAAAAACTGGATGAAACTTGATTCGGACGAATACAAAGCATCTGAATGAACCAGATCCGGTGCTGTCCATCGTGTTCATATCTTCACATTCTGCACTCCTGGGAAAACATGGAGTTAGACGCAAACATCTTATAAAACGAGAGAATTCATTGCACGAGACCTTCTCGTCTCGACAGTAGCCATGGTATGTTTTGACGAGCAGTTTATGAATGGCTTGTCCATACCTGATAGTCTATGCCACCACAACTACGATAAGCTAGGTAGTGGGGCAAGAAGAAACCCTCGCCTTAATCAACTTAGCGATGCCCGCCTCGCCTTGCGTGGGTTTGCTTCCGTCGGGGAAACCTCACCAAACCTGCTCGTCACCCACAGCCAATCCCGCCTGACCAGACTCTCCCAGGTATAGTGAGGATCATACAGGATCGGCTCACCTCCACCGTACAGATTAGCAATGCTCACACTGAATACACTATCAGCCTATCAAGGGCGTGTTTGCGCTCATACTCCCCCGCCAAAGGAGGCAGCGACTACTTTTCGCGGAAGGAAAGCGAAGAGGCTTTTGCCCATGTTTACTTCCCCGGCGCTGCAAATTTCATTAAAGTGCCCCTAAGGTATGCTGAAGAAAGGAGAGATTAAAGTATAAAGGATTATTCTGCTTGTGGTATATTTCAGATCCCAGGAGAGTGTTTCATGGTAAAATGGATTATGTGTGTGTGTGTGTGTGTGTGTGTGTGTGTGTGTGTGTGTGTGTGTGTGTTGCGGGGTTTCATATTCGTGTAAATGCACATTGTCTTTACTACTACAAGCCTCTAAGGTACAGTAGTCAGCGTTACTGAGCACGAGTCGCCACGGGTTCGAATTCTTGGTGAGGGAGTCGGCCTGCACCCAACCCAGGAGCTCTTTCTCTCGGGGCTGGTCGATGAATGAGTACGTGGCTTTAGCTGGTGTGTGTGTGTGTGTGTGTGTAGATCTTTAGACAGGTGGATAAACAAACAAAGATAGAAGGAGTTTGTTTTCATTTGTATCTTTTTTTTACAGATTTAAAGAAAACGTGAGTTTTCTGGGATTAATTCATCTTTTGCACAAGTTTTCTAGTTCTTATACTTGTTTTAACGAGATCGTAACTCGTCTGATAAGTGAGATCAGACATGTAGCTGTCGGTTACAGACTGACTTCCGATGATGTGGTCATCCTGCTCCACTGCTGCTCCCATAGTTTCTCTGTAGGATACGAGTTACACGAGGACTGACCGTTGTGACACCACCTTTCACCGAACAGCGACATTGTGGAATACTTATCATCCTCTGTTCATGTCTTCCTATAATCCTCCCACCTTTAAGAGTCAGGGTCTGCAAAAACCCGAGGAACAGAACTCAATTACCTTCCACGTTCTCTTTCTCATGCTCTTCATCTTTCCTTTTACTCCTGCAAGGTATTTTCTTTTGTTCTTATCCGGAGATCCGTCCGCGAGTGTGCGTCCGATATCACAGGTCTGGATGCCTGGTTATGGAGCAGATTTGTGCTGCAGACGCTGCATGTAAAAGTTCTCCTCATTAATTTATTGTAAAGTGATAAGTTTATGAACGCTCGTTGTATGTTTTGGACAATCACATGTTTACCAAATGGCGTCCTAGCTTCGTCTCTTCGATGTATATCAACTGACTTATATTTCTTTCTTGTGTCTCCCCTGATGATGTGATTATTACACTAAAGTGCACTTGGGAACTTATCGTGTTTCATTTTCCCCGTGGACTCATAGGAATATCTTGATCACGCGCAAAATTGTGATCCTTTCCAGCATATATATATATATATATATATATATATATATATATATATTATATATATATATATATATATATATATATATATATATATATATATATATATATATATGTGTGTGTGTGTGTGTGTGTGTGTGTATTATCACTATCGTTATTATCATCATTATTATCATCATTAGGTACGGACAAAAGTCATACCACGGATACAGCATAGTGAGTTTTGCGTCTGATATTAGTTTGGATGTTGAGGTTTTAAGATCGTAATAATAGAGTCAAGTGACCTAAAATGGGGCAGAATTCTTTTCTTCACATAGTATTTCCTTACTGGATTATTGGTAGAAAGTGTGCCGCAGGTTCTGCATATAAATTTCCACGCCCGGTTAATTTGTATAGGTTAAAGGTCGAGCCCGTGTGCGATTAAATGCCACTAAATGTTTCTGCCCACAAACTTCTAAGAGACTCGGTAAACGTATATTGGCCAAACTTATACACCAGAGATACTAAGTACAGAGTTCTAGATATCAAGTTGTGAAGGTCGGGATCAAATGGCGTGGTCGCACGGTGTCACTCGTGTCATTATTTTAGAAATATTTCGTTCACTCTATAACTTCCGCTTTATCACAAAAACGAATTTCTTGTTCATGTCGACGACACTACTAAGACCCTTTGTGAACACCCTGTATTCCTTTTAAGACCCTTTGTGAACAGCCTGTATTCCTTTTGCGCTACCGCTCACAGGATGAGCATCCGCCATGAGAGTACGTCGTATGCTGCTATGAGAGGCTACTGACGAAGGCGACGAAGTACATTGGTCGTGAGTCTTGCATGTTCTCCTCCTGTGCGCCCAGGTGCTGGACGACAGAGGGACGTATTATAGTCTGGACTGCGCTGAGGCGTAGACATATGAATAGGAAGAGAATCGACCGAGTCATATGTACAGTGAGACGAATAAGTTGTGACACAGACAAGATGCCTGGAGACGAACGCCCTCTAAGACGGCTCCTCGCGTGAATTATTCCGGTAAATAGTGGAGCCCTTGCCAGTCGCTGGCGAGGTAGAGCATTGTCTGCGACACCGTGCGTGTCTCCTGATCCTTGTGTACACAACATCCCCATGACGTGTTGACTGCATGTGGACCAAACTTGTACTCTTGAGGTAACGCATACAACGTTCGACATCTGAATGGGTTTCTAGGTCAGGGGTTATGATAAGAGGTTCAAGGTCACAAGGTTTTTTTTGGGCAGTTAACTATGGACCACAGTGTTGCCAGTTACACCGTTACAAAGGTCTGTATATCCTTGTGATTTTGTTTTTGTTCCTTTATATAGTTATTGATTTATTGCTTTTTTATTATGATTATTATTATTACTATAATTATTATTATTAGTATTAGTATTATCATTTTTATTATCATTATTAATATTATTATTATTATTATTATTATTAACATTATTATTATCATTATCATTATCTATTATTATTATCATTATTATTATCATCAGTTATCATTATTAATATTACCATTATCATTATTGATATTATCATCATTATTATGATTATTATCATTATTATTAGTAGTTGTAATAGTAGTAGTAGTAGTATCGTCATTATTATTACCATTATCAAAATTAATATGATAATCATCTTTAATATCATAGTTATCATTATCATCATTATCATGTGTGCGGGGGAAGGTGTGTGTACAAGACCATCACTCTAATCTGTAAGCCAGGGTTTAATACTACAAAGTGGACTTTAAATATTTATTTATTTTCGGCAACAAAACTTGTATGACGCATGTGAGTATTGAATTCTCACACTTACGTTCTTACACGAAGTTTAGAGATTGAGCGATGCATTATACTGGCCTTTGTGATAACTATATGAAGTTGTTATATTTGTGTTATGAGGAAAGTTTTAAACTCATGTAACCCCGTCTCCTAACTTTGTAATACCATATCTTTCCTTTTACGTGCACACACACACACACACACACACACACACACACACACACACACACACACACACACACACACACACTTCATGAAGATAATGAAACTGTAGGTTCATATTTGGCTGAGGATCTGCATATTTTGTTCTTCGTGAAAAACCTTTAAAACGCGACTGAGAATTGAACCGTTGTGCCTGCCTAATGGAGAGGTAAGGCCACACAATGAAGAATAGTCTCACCTTAAAAAAGAAAAAAAGAGAAAGAATGAAAGAAAGAAAGATATAAGAACGAAAGAATAGCCCCCGTTTTCTTTTCTTCACTTAAAGAAACCTTTATATGCACACAGAAGAAGGTACAGAAACGATTAGTTAACATAGAATAGAAAATAGATGAATGTTAATCATAATGACAGCTGAAAAAAATGATAATAATAATAGTAATAATAATGATGATGATAATGATAATACTAATAACAGTAATAATGATAATGATAAGAAGAAGAAGAAGAAAACGGGGAGGAGGAGGAAGAAAAGGAGAAGGAGGAGGAAGATAAACAAAGCGTAAAGAGAAACACGTAACTCCACTTCTTGAAACTGTCTCCTCTCGAGGCCTGTGGCCACTCAGAGCACCTCGATGTGCATGTATGAAGTGGACACGCACACGCACACACCCCCAGCCACCACTCAAGCCCCACGTCTTCATATATAACGCTAATAGATCATTTCAATCTCGAATCAGGCGAAGGGTATCGGTACTGTACATGAAGAAACTCTGTTATTACACGAACCAGAGGAGGAGGCTTGTCAACAAACAGGTAGTGTGCCAGACGGTAATAAAGTGGTTTTAAAAACACAAGAGAAAACTGCAAGCAGTTAATACCCAAGGAATCCTTGGTCACGGACCGTGCGAGATAAGGCCAACAGAGGATTGTTGATGTTAACAGACACTTGAGATGGGATGCGGTATGAGAGAGAGAGAGAGAGAGAGAGAGAGAGAGAGAGAGAGAGAGAGAGAGAGAGAGAGAGAGAGAGAGAGAGCAGCAGCAATCGGATTCTTAAAAAAAAAAGGAAGGAACGTTGTTAAAAAGTAAAGATAATAGATAATGTCGAAAGAAAATGGAGAGGAAAAATATATATAATTGATGATAAAGGCGTTCACGAACCAAAGTGGTGGCAATGGTTGAATTATGAACGTGACCTTAAGGAGATATACAGAGGCTAGTGTCACAGTACAGAAACATTTCAGACGATAATGACAGCATTAGAGATAACCCTAGGCTCGTAAACGAGAAAGCTGCACACCATAGCAGGTATGGATTAAGTGTAAGTAAATGATAACAATAAAGGACAATACTTATTTAGTAATCGTACAATAAAGAAATGAGAACAAGTCAGGATAACAACATTGTGGTGGGAGGAGGTTTGGGAGTAGGATGACTGCACGTGAGAAGAATGAGGATCCAATATCATCATGCGTATGATGATAGTGACGCATGAATTTGATAGTGACGCTTGAATATGATGATAGTAACTCATGATTATGATGATAGTGACGCATGAATATGATAGTGAAGCTTGAATATGATGATATGGACTCATGAATATGATAGTGACGGATGAATATGATAGTGTCGCATGATTATGATGATAGTGACGCATGATTATGATGATAGTGACGCATGATTATGATGATAGTGACGCATGAATATGATGACAGTAACGATGAATATGATTATTAGTGTCATAAGGAAAAATCTTTCAGGATGAGGAAAAAGACAATTAACTCACTAACTTAAAACATGATCAGGAAATGATAAATAACAACGCAAGCAATGATGAAGGACAGAGAGGACGCGATCACACACCGCCAAATTTACGTCAAATAAGAAGTGAGAAGAGCAGTCGTATTGACCTACAGAAAAGAAAAAAAAAAAAGGAAAAGGTTAAACAGAAGACGTAAGAGCAAACTGGACTAATAATAATAAAGCTAATACTTGTTGAGGAGGAGGAGGAGGAGGGTGGAGGTCATGAGGCAACAGAGGCAGGGCTGTGGCCAACAGGCCGAGACACAGCGCGGGTGTCCAGGCGTCACGTTTCACACACACGCCGCCACCGCCCATAAACCCTGGCTCCCCCAACCCTCCCACCCCGCGCGCCTGCATTCTTACGGCTCCCGGGGCTGCAACATCGCCTCCAGTGCCCTTGCTCGACCCCAGGCTACTGGGGACTCTGTACCCTAACACCTGCAGTTGTGGGTGTGAGGAGGTGTCGGCTTGTGCAGCTCTGCTTTCTGCTATCACATGACTCCATGCTTGTCTGTAGGTGACTTGGGGGTTGGTGAAGTTTTCAAAAGTTCGAGCGGTGCCATCATCATGATAACTCACTACTTTAACTTGTAGGGGGGGTTCCTGCTGCTGCTGCTGCTGTCTTGCTGGAGAGATTAAGACATATGGAGGGGAGAGGTGAGGGATACCAGGGAATAACTATATAGTCTTGGCTAGTTACCAAACGGTCTTCTGGTGAGTCTTCGCTTCTGAAGGTATTCTCAGAGATTCAGGGGGTTACATCATGACTAATGTCGGACGGCTGGCTCCTGGTGGACTCCCTTGATCCTTGGGGAAGGAGGGAGTCTGAGGAGGAGGACTGCGATGGCTCTGTGGCCGACTGTTAATTCGAGTGTTGACTCTTGTCTTCGTTCACGTTCCTCGTGTATAATGAGATCTGTGAAGCAGTTGCAGTTTCTCTCTTGATTCGTTAGAATTCTGATCCAAGATTGCTGTTGTGACTGGTGCTCTGTGTAGTTATAATGATGTTATTCTTTTTTTTTCATGACAGTTAAATCCCTTTAGGACGAGAGGACTGCCACTGGGTATAATGGCCGAACCTTTGACCCGACCTTTACAGAGTCGCTTCTGGGTTAACGCCGTCGTAACGAAAGGTTGTAGAGTCGCGGGCAGAAGTGGTTCAAAGATCGATCGGTCTTGACTGCCTTAAGTGATAAGAGGTTGTAGGTGTTATTCATTGTCCCTCGGGGGTGTGCAGTTCACACTGTTTGTGGAGTTAGTTGTAGATCGAGACCAAACGATGAGATCTAGATTTGACCATACGTGTTTTACAGTTGATAAGTCTACTAGAGATATAGTTTGATATCCTTGTATATAGATTTGATGTGCTAGATGATGGAGAGAGAGGTTTGACTGATGGTTCTTGAAATATATCTTCAATTTCAAATCTTGTTGAATTATTGACTTCGATGCAGTTCGCTTCACGTGAAAGACAAGCTGTGAATGTTGATAGTTTTATTTCTTTTTCAGATGTGGCCTGCAACCCGTGCTATCGTGTCGTCTGCACAGGTAAGATAAATTGTAGAACCCTATATATATATATATATATATATATATATATATATATATATATATATATATATATATATATATATATATATATTCCAATTGTAATCTTTGGATATGGCATTAAGAACATCTTAAACGTGTTAGCATGGTCCATCATATTAACTCATGTGTTGGCATGGTTCATCATGCAAATACCAGTGTCATGCACGTAGAACAGTTCCTGGTTCAGGCTTTCGAGGCGGCCGGGTTGACCCTCTCGACTCCTCCTCCTTGAAGAGAAATTCCGTGTTTGCTCTTGATGTTATCTCTTGATGTTATCTTAAAAAAAGGAAAGAAAACATCTGAGGGAAACAATCTGTGACTTTGTAGCACAAGAGAGAGATTAAGATTTCAGATCACGATTACGAGACGTATGATTTGAGACGCAGTCTTACGATAGATTCATATCCGAGGCCTTATTTACGTAAACACTTACTATTTTACAGCCAGTGGTCTCGTGCGCCACAGCCTTCGAGCAAGGAATGTAAATATAAGACAAGTGACGTGTGAGAGCTATGGTTCGAGGGGAGTGATGCATGTGGGTAGTTCGTGTGTCTTAGCGTAGCTCGTATATGAGGGTGTCGTATGCCTCTAACGTATAGAATAAACAGATCACAAAGTATCTGTTGGCTTGTCACAAAGTTGAGTGATGAAAGAGTTCAGACTTTTTCCTTTTCTTTACCTCTGTTTGGTTGATTATCGCCAACGGACTGATTATAATCATCTGGACTGTGAATAAGTAAGAAACAGGCTGCTTATTCCACTTCTCAATTTTACCCTGTTTGTAGATCAATATTTCCTTGAACCTTTTACTTCTGAAGCATTAGTTCAATGTTTCGAATTACAAGATCATGGCATGTATCGTTCGAACTCGGAATCTATATCGATCTCATTAAATTTTGTTTGAGCCTCTTTAAATCTCGCTTCACTTGGATCATTACATACCCATGATGCAATTAACCTTTTTGCTCTTTTCTGGGCTCTCTCAAGGCCGTCTTTTTCTTTTGCATGATACGTACCGCATTCTCCAGATGTGGTCGGACTCGCTTTCGATATGTTTTGGGATGAAATTGGTCACACCATGAGGTCAAACACTCCGTTTTCTATCTTTTGAACGTTGTTTAGTCAGCTGATGATAGCTCCGAATCCTTCTCCTCTTGTACCTCTGAAAGCGTATGTTCAAGCATCGTTTATTCGTATCTCTATTTTCTAATCATCCTTCGTATCTTTTTCTCTATATCCAAAAGTGTACTACTTTCTACTTGTCTGCATTAGATTACATCTGTTCCTCTCTAATTTCGACTATCTTGGTCGTTTTTAGACATCTTTTTTTTTAATAATTTTCTAATGCTTTCCTTCTTATATTCTTATCGTTCGCGGATCTCAGGATTGGAATTTTAGCTTGTAGTTCAAGATCACCTTATTGATTATATCATTCTATTGTAGACCCATTTACACGTGGCCATGACATGTTCTGATGTGCAGACATTAGCGAGATACCCGTGAATTGATCGCCTGTGTCCTGGGGATCCGGGTGTGGGCGGCCTGTCTCACCCCACAAACCCAAAGTAAGCGGGCGGGAGCCTGGAGCTGTGGACAGCAGTTCCAGACAGATAGGTTTGATCTCAGTGGAGGTCCTGTGGTGTGATGAGCGCCTGCTGTTCATTGTCGCCTGGGTTCGACTCTCGGGCGAGCTGTGATGAAATCGTCTAGATTGATGTACATGCAAATATGCGAAGCATCTGGCATCGTTTTTGAAGCCGTGTTGACCATCTGTTATTCACTGATTCAAGATTTTATTCTCGAGCTTCGCGTGAATAATAGTTTCCATTGTTTCCCCAGTAATGAGGCGAAGCTATAATTGGGCGATAAATCTAACCCCATTTCTTATCCCCCTTTCTTAGATATTGGAGTAGTATTTGCCAGATTCTACTCCTCGGGCACGCTTTCCCTTTGATCGTGCATTGCTAAATAGCTTTAAATGGCGGGAAGGCTATTATCTCCACTTACAGAACCAGAGGTGATAAGTTACCTTAGCTCAGCTGAATGATCTAGGATTAGCTTTTCTTATATATGTATATATATATATATATATATATATATATATATATATATATATATATATATATATATATATATATATATATATATATATTTTGTCGCTGTCTCCCGCGTTTGCGAGGTAGCGCAAGGAAACAGACGAAAGAAATGGCCCAACCCACCCCCATACACATGTATATACTTACGTCCACACACGCAAATATACATACCTACACAGCTTTCCATGGTTTACCCCAGACGCTTCACATGCCTTGATTCAATCCACTGACAGCACGTCAACCCCGGTATACCACATCGCTCCAATTCACTCTATTCCTTGCCCTCCTTTCACCCTCCTGCATGTTCAGGCCCCGATCACACAAAATCTTTTTCACTCCATCTTTCCACCTCCAATTTGGTCTCCCTCTTCTCCTCGTTCCCTCCACCTCCGACACATATATCCTCTTGGTCAATCTTTCCTCACTCATTCTCTCCATGTGCCCAAACCATTTCAAAACACCCTCTTCTGCTCTCGTCAAACCTGAAGTTCCTTTGATTGAGGTTTTTATCTTCCTTTTTATGCCAGAGAAAATTGTTATGTGGTTTAGACACACTTGTTACGTCTCTTCCTATAGTGTTATCTCAACTGTGGGCGCCATGAGATCGGTCATTACTGCTCCATGCGTCATATGACGAGCATAGAGTTATCATTTCAGATGCATGAGACTATATATATAGTCTGACACATATATCCTCTTGGTCAATCTTTCCTCACTCACTCTCTCCATGTGACCAAACCATTTCAATACACCCTCTTCTGCTCTCAACTACACACTTTTTATTACCACACATCTCTCTTACCCTTTCATTACTTACTCGATTAAACCACCTCACACCACACATTGTCCTCAAACATCTCATTTCCAACACATCCACCCTCCTCCACACAACTCTATAGCCCCTGCCTCACAACCATATAACATTGTTGGAACCACTATTCCTTCAAACATGCCCATTTTTGCTCACCGAGATAACGTTCTAGCCTTCCACACATTCTTCAACGCCTCCAGAACCTTCGCCCCCTCCCCCACCCTGTGACTCACTTTCGCTTTGATGGTTCCATCCGCTGCTAAATCCACTCCCAGATATCTAAAACAACTCACTTCCTCCAGTTTTTTTTCCATTCAAACTTACCTCCCATTTAACTTGTCCCTCAACCCTACTGTACTTAATAACTTTGCTCATATTCACATTTACTCTCAGCTTTCTTCTTTCACACACTTTCCCAAACCCAGTCTCCAACTTCTGCAGTTTCTCACCCGAATCAGCCACCAGCGCTGTATCATCGGCGAACAACAACTGACTCACTTCCCAAGCCCTCTCATCCACAACAGACTGCATACTTGCCCCTCTCTCCAAAACTCTTGCATTCACCTCCCTAATCACCCCATCCATAAACAAATTAAACAACCATGAAGACATTACGCACCCTGCCGCAAACCGACATTCGTTGGGAACCAATCACTTTCCTCTCTTCCTACGCGTACAATTGCTCTACATCTTCGATAACAAACTTATCACTGCATCAAGCAACTTACCTCCCACACTATATACCATTAATACCTTCCACAGAGCATCTCTATCAACGCTATCATATGCCTTCTCCAGATCCATAAATGCTACATACAAATCCATCTGTTTTTCTAAGTATTCCTCACATACATTCTTCAAAGCAAACACCTGATCCACACATCCTCCACCACTTCTGAAACCACACTTCTCTTCCCAAATCTGATGCTCTGTACATGCCTTTACCCTCTCAATCAATACCCTAATGTATATATATATATATATATATATATATATATATATATATATATATATATATATATATATATATATATATAATATGATAATCCCACCTGGACTTGGTAATGAAGACCAATAATCATAAACTGCCTGAACGAGAGAGAGAGAGAGAGAGAGAGAGAGAGAGAGAGAGAGAGAGAGAGAGAGAGAGAGAGAGAGAGAGAGAGAGAGCGTGTTGCCACGTTATTTACCACCTAATCTAACCGTTATTATTCATGTGTTCATTAAACATTTTGAGCCATATTGATGAGTCGAGGGAAGGAGGAGGTGTGAGGGGTGGTTGGGGTTAACCTGATCAACTCATTCATATTCAGGTTGGGAATGAGGACGACTGTTGTACCCAAGTGTACCCACGAGTTTTGTGCATGTGTTACTACAAGTGAAGAAAAATACAGACCAAGCAAACTTTAAGCACTTGCACAGCTTGGGATTATAAGAGTCTTTGATAATGTTGATTTCCACCAACAAAATCACACCTTAGGCTCTTTGATTCTTAACCTTTTCAAAGCTAAGTGAGTCTTAAGTCAACTAGCTAGTTCCCTTAGGGTTTCTCAGTCCTTAGTTCTCATGCTATAGTCTGGGATTTCTGTTTTTGTCAAGTGATTTCTTTCTTTCTTTTTTTTGTCTATTTCTCTGACTTATGATGATGTGATCACCTATAGTTTTTCTACTTTGATCTGTTCATCTACAACTGAACACTTTATATGATATATCTGTTAGCGTTCCTGACCGTGACGCATTCACGGGTCGCCCAGGGTCGAGCGCGTAGGTTCGAATCCCGGTTACGGCAGTCGGTCCACAGTCAACCCAGCTCTTCATCCACCCCGAGGGGCTGGTCGATAAAATGGGTACCTGGCACAGGCTAGGGTTTTATGTAAAAACATATCCCGTTAATGCCATGGCCTTAATTAGGGCCTCAGCTGCCCGTGCCGTCTCGGCCAACATTAAAAAAAATTATGTTGTGTGTATAATAAGTATTCAGCTATAGTTTCTTTCGTAATCAAAGATAAATGGTACACACGACATATAGATAGATTGCTATACCGTGAAATAGAGAGCTTGAAAATGGATAGGTAGGAGTCATGTAAAGACTAGTGTATGTTTCTTGGCGTGTGTATTGATTGTGTTTGTCCATGTTTCTTAGGCGCAAGGGCGTGTTCGTGCATGTTATATGTTTTTGCGTTCGTCTGACCGGGTGTATGTTTGTTCATGATTTAGCGCATGAATGTGTGTGGGTGGGTGGATGAGGGTGTGTGTGTGTGTGGGTGAGTGTGTGGGTGGATGTGGGTGTGTTTTGGCTCGCACTCGCTGCCGTATGTATGTCTTTCTGAGAGCAGTTTATGTGATGGTGTTTTCTTTGGCGAGAAGTTGTGCATGATTTGTTTGTCCACTTCAGGAGCATTTATTTAATGTAGGTACCGAAGGAACACTTGAGAGACCAACACTCAGCCAGGCTCTCACTACACCAGGAACTGAACTAATCATGCGTAAGGAACACTTAAATATAGCCACGTTACCCAGGATCTGAAGTAACACGGAACACTTTAGTGCAACCATATTACCCGGGAACTGAAGTAACTAGGGGTAGGGAACACTTGGGCATAGTCAGCTCACCCAGGAACTAAAGCAATCACGAATAGGGAACACTTTGGCATTACCACATAACCTAGGAACTCAAGTAAATCGAGGGCACGGAAGACTTGGAAATCCACTTCCCCTCCAGAGAATCCGGGGTACGGAACACTGGAGCATATCTACCTCCCCAGAAGATTAAGTAACCAGAACGGAACACGAGAATAATACCCAACCCTGTATGAGTACTATGTAATGTATGTAATGAAATCCTTGCTATATATTGTATCATCATATGTAATATCAAGGCACTGGGGTCTGGCTAAGACTCTCTGTGACCCACCTTGTAATCCTTCTACGCTAACTGTATCTTTGTCTCGTACATTCTGTACTACAGTGAGCACATTGACAATCATCACCCATACTGGGTGGTTGTGATAGTCTTTTGACTATACTCTTGTTGAGCAGGAGCTGATATAATGTTGTACCACGTAAGGAATGTAACACTGTATCAGTTTCTGCATGGGGTGCGCAGTCAGTTCGCCGTGGACACCAGCACAAATCAAATCAAAATCGCCAGGAAGTGAATTCTTCCCAATCCCACTCCACACTAAGAAGAAAACCACCACCCATGTGCCTACCAAAAAATCTTGAGCTGTTTGAATTCTTTTTTCTTTGAGACGCTATGGACAGCAGAAGCCCATATATATATATATATATATATATATATATATATATATATATATATATATATATATATATATATATATATATATATATCCCTGGGGATAGGGGATTAAAGAATACTTCCCACGTATTCCCTGCGTGTCGTAGAAGGCGACTAAAAGGGGAGGGAGCGGGGGACTGGAAATCCTCCCCTCTCGGTTTTTTTTTTTTTTTTTTTTTTAATTTTCCAAAAGAAGGAACAGAGAAGAGGGCCAGGTGAGGATTTTCCCTCAAAGGCCCAGTCCTCTGTTCTTAACGCTACCTCGCTAATGCGGGAAATGGCGAATAGTTTGAAAGGAAAGAAAGATATATATATATATATATATATATATATATATATATATATATATATATATATATATATATATATATTCCTATGAGTCCAAGGGGAAAATGAAACACGATATATTCTAGCATGAGCCATGTACCCATTTTATCGACCAATCCCTATCGGTGGATGAACAGTTGGGTTGACTGTGAACCGACTGCCGCAACCAGGATTCGAACCTTTGCCCTCGACGAAGGTCCATAATCATATCGTGATGATAGTGATAATTAGCAAACGTGTTTGCTTGTACACGACCATAGATTGCGAGATAGGAAGGGGTGATTTTTAATCAGAATTTGTATGTGGTATATAAATCTGATTTCTGTCTGCCTTTGAGGGATACGAATCGCTGTACTGCAATGAATTTTATTGCTCCTATTAAATACGCTATGATAAATCTCCAAAATATATGTGAATTAATTCATAGATGTATAGAAACTTGAAAATGAAAGGGAAAATATATATATATATATATATATATATATATATATATATATATATATATATATATATATATATATATATGTATATATATATTTCTTTTCTTTCTTTCAAACTATTCACCATTTCCCGCGTTGGCGAGGTAGCGTTAAGAACAGAGGACTGGGCCTTTGAGAGGAATATCCTCACCTGGCCCCCTTCTCTGTTCCTTTTTTTTGGAAAATTAAAAAAAAAAAAGACAGGGGAGGATTTCCAGCCCCCCGCTCCCTCCCCTTTTAGTCGCCTTCTACGACACGCAGGGAATACGTGGGAAGTATTCTTAGATATATATATATATATATATATATATATATATATATATATATATATATATATATATATATATGTATATATATATATATATATATATATATATATATATATATATATATATATATATATATATATATGTATGTATACTGTGTGTGTGTGTGAATTTGTATATGCTATTGTTGGAAATTTATGCGAAACGAACAGTTTAAAAACTTTCAAGAAATATGTGATAATTTCTTTTGAAGAAGCACAGAAACCTCATAGAATTTTAGTTTACGAAAACATATTTGATGGAAATAGTCAGTTTTTTATACACAACAGAAAGTCTGTATTCATTACATTTAATGCCTTGGGGAAGTAATGAAAATATTGTGGCCAACTGCTAACCAGTTTTTCGGTAACTTTGAGGTAGAAAAATATTTAAACTCTCATCAGCTCTCAGGCAAGGTAGCCAGCACGCATCTGCCCAGGATCTGTATACGTGGGGCAGGCACGGTGGAGTCCCTCCGTGGTCCGGTGGTCAGTGTTGCCAGCCCCACCAGATTACGGAGCCGAGTTCGAATTTCTGGACAAGGCAGCTAAACATCACACAGTCAGCCTAGCAGCTGTTCGTCCTTCCCTTCAGCACTGGTCGGTGAATGAAAAGGTAATCGACCTCCATTAGATCAACACACACACACACACACACACACACACGCACACACACACACCCCGCCCGACCCACTCCCCGCAACACAAAATGGTCGTCACATACATTGTACAGCCAGCCCAGTAACAGGCGTTACAGCAAGCCCTCAATAACCCTCAGGCTATCGCAAAAGCAGGCAACCAAAAGAAGCTTCTAGCGTCTGCCAAACTATCGTAAAACACCCGCGGATAACTCCCCCGTTAGGCCCATACTGTAACCTGATTGGATGAGACGGATGGCCACCTCGACGGTGATTGGGGGGGAGGGAAGCTGCTGCGTGCAGTTGCCAGTCGTCCACATTTAAGTGTTTTCAGTGAACTTAAAGGAATGAATAATGATTGGGGGGGCGGAGACCCGGGTCGAGCCAATATCCGCTCCGGTAAAACACTTAATCCTCTTGAAATGACAACACGCACCTGGGGGCAGTAAGGGCATTAACGCCAATTACTCTGCAATTTCTCGCTGATTAAGTATGTAAAGAACATTTTGCGGTCGCGTCGTGCACAAGTTTGGGGGGGGGGGAACATATTGGGAGGGATTGAACGAGAACTTCTGAAAGTTTTGGTGATAAATTCTATGTAAGGTTTTAAAGTTGTCTTCTTTTTTTTTTCAGCGTATACGCTCTGGTGCACATAACATTATAATCGAGATATTCTAACCTGGTTTAATGTACGGAGGGTTCGGTAGCGTATGATGGAACTCAATGCGCTTTATAGATATGTGTAGTCGGGCATGTAAGTTTAAGTGGGCCATTTGTCAAGTGTCGACGGTGCGACAACCTCTCTCTCTCTCTCTCTCTCTCTCTCTCTCTCTCTCTCTCTCTCTCTCTCTCTCTCTCTCTCTCTCTCTCTCTCTCTCTCTCTCTCTCCCTCTCCCTCTCTTGAATTTCATGTGTTTCTTAAAGTAGGGGGATGATCGATGGGCAGACAGAGGGATAATATACGGTGGGGTTAACTGGCTTACCCAGGAACACAAGGGTGCTTGTTGGCCACTTGATGTTGCTGGCCAGGGTCGAGTGAGTTTATTTACCGTGGATGGTATGATGCCAAGCGTTGGTCACTCAGGACCCGTCTCTCCTCTTCCTCCTCCTCCTCTTCTCCCTCCAAGAGGGCATCCGCTCCTCTTCCAGAAGGGCGTCTCCATTCCAGAGGAGTGGGTTCTTCTTTTTTCTTTATTCTAAGGTAGTCCTAAGGCCAGACCACCTCGCTTGGACCGTGGGTCTTTGTTGTCTATATATCATTGTAACTCTTCCTTCTCCCTATGAAGGGCGTTTCTTCCTCCTGCAGTAGAACGTCTCCCCCCCACCCCCCCACCCCTCCTGTAGGGCGTTTCCTTCTCCTGCGGTAGGGCGTCTCCTCTTCATGCAGTAGGGCGTCTCCTCCTCCTGCAGTAAGGTGTTTCCTCCTCCTCCAGTAGGGTGTCTCCTCCTTCTGCAGTAGGGCGTCTCCTCCTCCTGCAGTAGGGCGTCTCCTCACTCACTCGTAGACGACATAAAACTAGATTTTCGTAGTTTTGAAAAATGTACAAAAAAAAAAGATCTAACAGGATTTTCGTAGTAGTGTTGTGCCTTTGATTTTGATGCCTGAAAGACATTACTATTATCATTTTATCATGAAGGTCGAGGAGCACATTCCACTACAGAGTAATTAAATTCTTTACATATATTCTCTGAATCAGCAATGCAGATTAGGAGTAAAATGTGTATGCTGTGGAGTCTTCGATCCTGAAGGTAGCCGAAGGAGGTAGGATCGCAGAATAATCTTAACATGTCAGCCTTAGATATAATAGGTTTAGGGCATTTTCACAGTACACGAGTATATTAATGCTGAAGATATTTCATTTATTCTCGAGAGCAACATTATATCTGAGATACGTGATTACATGTAAGATATTGCAATGCAAAACTGTACGATTGTGGACGAAAACAAACCCTCGAGATAGAGTGATTTAGTCCACAGAGGAGGAGTGAAAAGAATAGGAATCAAGAGTTGGTTGAGATGATAAAGCAGAACGCAGAGATAAGAGAAAATTACCTCATAAGCCAAGTTTGGGTGATATATATGAGGCACGTGTTCTGCCTTCTGGTCTTTGCCCCTCACACTAGCTCCCTCCCTCCCTCGCTCCTCGCTCTTCTCCCTCTCATTCATTCCTCATCCTCCATCCCTCGTTTCTTAATCTTTAACCCTCATCATCAAGTCTTCATCCTCATTACTCATTCTATATCTTTAGTGCGAAAAGTATGTCGTACGAGGGTGGGGTGTATGCTTAATGGTGTGTGGCAGTGGTGTGTTCCATAAGACGGAGGGTTTCATGATGGTGTTGCACGGTGGTATGTGACGTGCCACGGATGGTATGATGCGACGTAGTATGATAAGTTATCTAATTATATAATGGAAAACGAGTATTTGGTATATTGCATAGAAAATGTTGTATCAGGTTGTGTATGATGAGTGGTCGTATCAGGGGCTCTGTATGATGGCATGATACGTCATGGTGTTATGGGTCTTGTCATATTGTGTATGACTGTGTGTTCTGCAGTGATGTTTTCGTATGAAATGGTGAGTCCCGATGGGTGGCAAGTGATTGTCTGCTGTATGACGGTATGTTGCATGATAATGTGTTCGTGAGGGATGTAGGATAGGGTGTTGTATAATATGGTTATGGTATGACTGCGTTGAATGGTTTCGTTGCATTATAATGGATAATGGAATCTATTAGAACTGTTTTGTAGCAGGATCTTGTGTAAAAAGTTAGTATATGAAGCATAGTTTTAATGATTAGCTTTATGATGCATGCATTCATACATACTTAGATACATACATACTTCTTGTAACGGAGATTATACTTGAGAAACAGCATGGGAAAGATAATGTGTAACGAACCTCAAATTCCAATGTGAAAATTAGCTTCGGTTTAGACAAACGAGAAGGCTAGGTGGATAGTCTGTATCTGCACAGTTAGAAAGCATTCGGCACTATTATGTTCCATTAAGGTAATCTATGCATCGAAGTAATCATCCCCTTTATTTCTGACGAAGGAGGTTAGCTACTTCGATGCATAGAAGATTACCTTAATGAAAGAGATCGGAGGACGTATGTTAGGAAAGCCCTCTGAAAGTGGGCTGAGGTCTCTGTTTATGACTCTCACCTGATTATGTCTGCTGATAATGCCAAAATCATGTGGGAAGTAAAAGCGAGGAGACAGCATATAAGCACAGAAGAAGACCGAGACAAGCTCTAAAGTTAGTGTGATGCAACGTTGATGAAATTCAACCCGAGTAAATGCAAGGGACCAGGATGGGACATTGTGATAGAAAGCCTGAGCAAGAATATCAACTAGAAGGATATACGCTGCAGGAATCCGTGTGTGGGAGGGACTTGGAAAGCAGGCATCGTCTCCAGTCTGTCACCAGGGTCCTACCTTAGAAGAATACTGTGGTAAAGGCGACAAGTTAGTTTCTGGTAAATATTAGAATACGATTCATGTATATGGATGAAAAGGTAGACAGCAAGCTGTCCACGTCCTGCATTAGGCCAAAACTAGAATAAGTTTCTGAAGTTTCGTCACCGCACTTAAGGAGTCACAAAGAACAGAAGCAGAGGTAGATGAGCTACAGGGAAAGGCCAAGTGCCTTAAAATTTGCCCAACAAAGAAGAGACAAGTTTTTAGACTAGCTGGATGACGTAGACGGTGAACATTCCATTGAAAGACGAGGGATACAACAGTCTTTGTCCATAACCTGAAATTAAGCGAGAGGCTTACTAGGTAAGAGGTAAAAAAATACTTTTATAGTATAGTATAAGGATAATGGATGAAGGAAATAGATTCAGTAAGGAGAATTTAAATGCACGCAACGTTTAGAAGTTTAGAGCTCACTGTTGAGTGCAAATAGATATTTACACACACAACAGGGAGTAGAAAAGAGCACATATCGTGCACGTCTTTCTAATGAAGGACATCGGGAAGTTTCGCGTAACTGCAAGCCTCTCCCTCTAAAGACTGTGATCTGTAAAAGACTGGGAAGGATAATGAGAAAGCAAATATAAGACTTCTTGCAAAGGAGAAACTGTCTAAGTGAGAGACAACACACAATCAAGGGTAAGGTCATGTGTAAACAAACCTCTTAGACTCGTAAGAGAAAATGGGTCTCATTTTCGACAGAAGAAACAAGAAGGTTGGGTGAACTGTATGTCCCTGGGCTGCCAGATAGGATTTTGACCCTTTACCTTATAGGTGGGTGATAAGGAAGCTGGATCTTCAGGTAGAAATGAGGGAGAAGGGTAGACTTCTTTAATGGACGGAACATTCCCTTTGTGGGAGGGAACAAAGGACGCATGTCAAGGGGTGACTTCTCGAAATGGGTTGAGGTCACCAGTGGCGTGACGCAGGTTTCTGTTGCGTGACCATTGCTCCTCATAATGGCCAACTTGCCAGAAGGATTGGATTCGTTCCTGAATTTTTTTTTTTTATACATGATGCCAAGGTCATGAAGGAAGTGAAGAGAAAAGGAGGATTGCATCAATTTATAAGGAGATCCAAAAAAAGCTTTAAAGCTGGTCTAATTCATGGTTAAGTTCAAACCGATTAAGTACAAAGTAAAGAGGATTGGACACAGAGACAGAAGGCCACCATATCTAGCCTGAAAAAGGAAAAAGGGTGTAGGAATCTTTGTGTCATAGGGACTTGGGATTCGACGTTGTTTCTGGCCTGGCGCCAGAGCCGGCAACATAGGAGAACCGTAAAGGAGACATCCCTCTGCTGGGCGAATATTAGAATTACATTAAGGCAAAGTGTTCACACCCAGTGATAGATAGGCCAGAAATATGATATGCTCCATAAGCTTGTTCATCGCATTTTGGGAAGCGCAGAGTACTGATAGGAAAGATCCAGAGGAGGGAACAAAGATAGTGCTAGAATCAAGAGAACTGAGTGATAATGAAAGCTTAGATGCCATAGAAATGAGACAAGTAAGGGGTGACTTGATCACCGTCTCTGTTTTTGAACTGGCTTAATGCCGCCAAGAGCGTATAGTTCTTCGAAAGATGTAAGAATATAGTCATTCTTGAATTTCCACCCCACAGGTGCATGTCCTAATCTAATGATCCCTACCTAACAGAAATTTCGTAACTGAAACTTGCTATTGAAAATGTCAAGAAGTAGATGAATGCAGACATCATACACAGGTTTAAAATGTTATATGATAATTCAAGAGATGAGGCGCAACAAGAGTCGAACTCCGTCCCTGTAACTTACAAATGGGTTATTGAGCTCGCTCGCACACACACACACACACACACACACACACACACACACACACGCACACACACACACAGACCATCCGTCGCTCCCCTGGACAGACAGATAAGCCAGCTCCCGGTACTCCAGCGGTGGTACATCTGGACCAGCCATCAGTACCCCCAACCGGCAGGACTAGCGGGGTACCATTGTTCCTCGGACCCCGTGGTACCTTGAGCGATGGTACCTGCTGCTCCCAAGACACCCCATGTGTTAGGGCCCGCAGCAGGGGTAGTGGTGGAGGAGGAGGAGGAGGAGGGGAGATATGAGTGCAAGGAATGTGCCAAGTGGTCAGTATCTGCCTACCTACGCCTGTGGAGTGGGGAGGATGAGGAGAGACATTTGGCCATGGAGTGGGGCAAGTGGTCTGCATCTGCCTACCTACGCCTGTTGAGTGGGGAGGAGGAGGAGAGACATTTGGCCATGGAGTGGGGCAAGTGCTCAGTAGCTGCCTACCTACAAGTACCTACGACGAGATACTTCATGGCCCGAAAGCGAGAGTACGACTCAAGGGAGAAGAAGAGGGGGGAAAAAAAGAGGTCGAGGCAGAGCGGAACAGGATGAGAGGTGTATGTGGAAGCGAGGCGCGAGAGTCGAGTAAGAAGAGGGAAGGAAAACAGAGGAGGATGGCGAGTGTGAGAGAAGGAAGAGAGAGAAAAAATGGAAGGAAATATGAGGATAAGAAAGGCATGACTCCCTCAAAAAGCAAAGAGGGTTTGGTTATGTACGCATGACTAACATAAACCAGTGTTTATATTAGTCTTGCATACATAACCAAACAGCCCGCTGTTTGCTGAATGGCTCTTGATGATGGCGTAATAATTTCTAACACTGGGCGCTTGCTGACGGGGTAATCTCGCGCGCGGGGAGTTCACCGTGTGTTGAGTGACTAGTAGAACGGTGTTCCATGGAACATGTACGCCATCAGTCCCACGGGTCAGGCCGTCATTACTCACTCACACGAGTGTGTACCTGGAGGGTCAGGGAGTCGAGGGGATGTCGATAATAAATATGAGATGATGAAAGCCGGTGTCTCGTGTACATATGCAGGGCAACCAGTCACACTTAGTGCTACATAACCGGCCGTTGTGGCCGAGTGAGGCTACTGTTTACGGTCTACAAGTACACCAGGAATATCAGTACTGACTGTAGTCTCCCAGGTCCATCAGGAAGAACTCTATCTCTCCTGGTCTCCCAGGTACACCAGAAACATCAGTACTTCAAATGGTAGGTCTCCCAGGAACATCACTACCACCCATGTTCTCCTAGGTTCTCCAGGAACAACACTATCTCCCATGGTCTCCCAGATACATCAAGAACAACACTACCTCCAACTGTCTCCCAGATGCACCAGAAACAACGCTATATCCCATGGTCTCCCAGGTACACCAGGAACAATACTATCTCCCATGGTCTCCCAGATACACCAGAAACAACACAACCTCCCACGGTCTCCCAGGTACCCAGAAACAACACTAGCTCCCAATGGTCTCCCATGCACACCAAGAACAAAAACCACCCATGATTCTCAAGGAGCATCATGTACAACACTCACTGGTACAGACGCTTTCTTCAATCTCAGTAGCTATAGTATATGTACTTAATGACGTCTCTCTTTAGAGTCTGGTGGCTACATGCGCAAATATCTCCTTTAGTATTTATACATTATCCTTTTTCCCCTCAAATTATGGGGATCCGATAAACTCAATGTGAAAAAGAACCCGAGTAATTCATACACATCTTGACTAGAATCTATAATAGGAGGACTAGAGGCGCGGGGACTTTTTAAACCCAGCAAGATGGCTCGGGAGATTTATACACACACGCCCATATAAATTATCCCTAATTTCCATACGAGTCACAGAGCACGACATCATTACAGAAGAAGGGATGCCCAAGCCTTTCATACACAACAGATGACTCTACTTGGCTGTCTAGCGCTCGCCACGGCATACCATAACATTGCTCTTCATTCAAAGAAATCTTCGGTGCCATACACTCATATACATCCTCCTTATCGTAGAGAAAAAAGTGAAATATTCTTGTCACATCTCTTAATGGGCCTAACGCCGGAAGATATGTAATATTACTTTGAATATTCATGTGATGATATTTTTGGGTGACTTTCTGACAGTATGGGAGTGAGAGTCAGGTATCTTCATTAGGGAAACTCCAACTTTGGCCTGAGGGTCTTGTGGAATGTTAAATCGTTCTTTGTAATGATGGGGAGGTGGGTGATGTCCAAGACACAGACGAGAAAGCGTAACTCGTACATGACTGGGGAAGTCTAGATTTGGATGGCATTTAAGACTGGGTTGAGAAAGCTGTTGGTTACTGGCTGTGGAGTAATTACGGTGTGTTTATGTCTTATCAACGTCTTGTTTGTTGGGGGGAACCGTATTTGTAAGCAGAGTGTCCTGAAGCAGGACGTAGCTGTCGGGCTTTTTATTCCTACATGAGGGCTGGTGGGTGGTTTGGAAGTGGTCTGGATGAGAGGATTATAGAGTGCTGGAGCGAGGAAGGGTCCGAGTCAACGAACACATGGAGTTGAGAGTGTATTGGTTGTAGTTTGGTGATGTCCTTGGTTGAATTTTTGTGGTTGTTTCTACTAAACGGCCGATGATATACTCATTTGTTACTATGATTAATTTCTGTGAAAGACTTCTGCTGTTACCCAGAACCTTCCTAAAGGCTCTTGCAACCTAAGGCTGTTCTACTTCCAGTGGCGGAGGATAGTGGACTAATTTGGACTGGGAAGTTCTTTGACGAGACTGTACATGCAGTGATACAGCCTCGTCAAAGGTGATTTGTCAACGTGTCGTACAAGCGGAGGGCTGGATATCCTCCTCTACAGTTTTTACTTTTCCAGAAGAGGGAACAGAGAAGGGGGCCAAGTGAGGTTTTTCCTTCTTAGGCTCAGTCCTCTGTTCTCAACGCTACCTCGCTAACGCAGGAAATGGCGAATATGTGTGAAAGAAGAAAAAACAGATATATATATATATATATATATATATATATATATATATATATATATATATATATATATATATATTTTCTTTCTTTTAAACTATTTGCCAATTCCCGCGTTAGCGAGGTAGCGTTAAGAACAGAGGACTGGGCCTTTTTTGGAATATCCTCACCTGGCCCCCTCTGTTCCTTCTTTTGGAAAAAAAAAAAAAAAAAAAAACGAGAGGGGAGGATTTCCAGCCCACCGCTCCCTCCCCTTTTAGTCGCCTTCTACGACACGCAGGGAATACGTGGGAAGTATTCTTAATCCCCTATCCCCAGGGATATATATATATATATATATATATATATATATATATATATATATATATATATATATATATATATATATATATATATATCCTCCTTGTGCGGCGCGGGTGTAACGCAAGTGATAAATGCATTCTCATTTTTGCCCTCATCACTCCTCAGATTTCTTTCTCGGCTCCGAGTATTATTAATCTCTGAGGTTCCCATTGTCACTGTCTTGGCTGACGGTGGTGTGGACCACGGGGGTGGGAAGGAGGGAGAGAGAGAGAGAGAGAGAGAGAGAGAGAGAGAGAGAGAGAGAGAGAGAGAGAGAGAGGGGAGGAGGAGTGGGAGAGGGGCTGCTTAGAAAAGGGTCATGGAGGGCGGAGGAGACTGAATAGGATCGTACCGACCTCTGAGAGGGGATCACAGAGGGATCCTTAGGGTGAAGTCGCCTTATCGGTGAAAATACATTGACGTGAGCAGCCACGCTCCCGTAAGCTGAAGGCGGGGGTCAGAGAACTCCCACTCTGCGAGTTCTGCCATTGGCAGAAGAGAGAGAGAGAGAGAGAGAGAGAGAGAGAGAGAGAGAGAGAGAGAGAGAGAGAGAGAGAGAGAAGTAGAGGAATTGAGGTGGAATTTTAATTTGCTGATTGAAATCAAAGATTTGATCAGCCAAATTAGTAGCACAACGTTTACCCGACGTGGATCAGGTGGGGATGGTGAGGAGGATTTCGAAGCCTCGTCCTACCAGAGGATGTTTCGAGAGACTCGCAGTCGACACGGCAGTGACATTTCTTGGAAAATCCGGCCTAAGTAAAAACTATCAGATGAACAGCAAAAATGTTTTAGAAATTTTTTTCATTTCTTTTATACGTAATTTTATTTGCTACCCTTAGTTTGCATATCTATTTATTGGTCTAACTCTGTTTGTTGTTTTCCTAGCCCTTCATCACAATTCTTTCAGTTATATTTGTCTCCACTTTTCCAACTAATTTCTTAATTTTCACTTTTCTCTTTTTCTTGAATTCTTTCACTTTCTTCTGTCAGCTTTTCCTTCCTTGCCTTTTTTCAATGTCTCTTTCTTTGCCTCTTTTTCAGTTTTTGATCTTTCTTAGTCACATCCTCCAGTTTCTGGTTAGGGACGTTTGATGTTTTTTTTTGTTTAGATATAGTCATCTCTTCCCAGGTCTCATGTACGGTATGTTGTATATATATGTATATATATATATATATATATATATATATATATATATATATATATATATATATATATATATATATATTGAGTCCACGGGGAAATGAAACACAAGTTCCCAAGTGCACTTTCGAGTAGTAATCACATCATCAGGGGAGATGCAACAAAAAGAAATATGTCAGTTGATATACAACGAAGAGACATGGCTAGGACGCCATTTGTTTACCAAATGGCGTCCTAGCTACGTCTCTTCGTTGTATATCAACTGACTGTCATATTTCTTTCTGTTGTATCTCCCCTGATGATGCGATTATTACACGAGAGTGCACTTGGGAACTTTTCGTGTTTCATTTCCCCGTGGACTCATGGGAATATACTTGATCACGCGCTAAATTGTGATCCTTTCCAATATATATATATATATATATATATATATATATATATATATATATATATATATATATATATATATATATGATGATTCATCGTTTCATTGTTGAGAAAAGAAAACACCAACCGCTAGGGGAGGATGAACAACTGGGTTGACTGTGGACCGACTACCGTAACGAGGATTCGAACCAACGACCTCGACCCCGGGCGGCATATCAATTATCATCACTGTATAGGAATTACATTCACGACCAGCTGTATCACATGCTCTCTTACCCTAAGACGCTGTAAGGCATTAAGACACGAGACAATAGTCTAATTCGCGCCATTCAGTCCCCATCCTTCGCGCCGTTCGCAAGTAATGATGACCTGTGGCACTTCTCAGTATTCTATATAATGTCCCCAGTTCCTAAAGGGAGTTTATATTTTCGTTCGTTGACATGGTTTCTCTCTGTGTGTAATTACACACAAGAAAATTTGATAGATGAATATCCTCACCACACAGCACACCCTCCTCCTCCTCATCATACTCCCCTTCCTGCTACTCCTACACCTCTTCCTCCTCCTCATCATCACCCTCCCTTCTATGCTCCTGTGACGCCATTTGTTGTCTTTCGTATCAGCGTTTCGTCGCGTGGCAAGAAAACGCGACGCATTTGTTCGATCCGGTTTCGCTGGCCCGTTCTTGTAAGCCGATCCGTCAGTAACGTAAACAGTGGCCGTCTTCCTCGCTGACATAGTCTCTGCTGATGGCTGGAGGGACACGAGAATTTCACGTCACTGTTGTGTTTCTCCCGTCTCTAAATACATAACTAGTTTTGACGTCCGCATATCAGATGACACTGATATATTTTTTTTCCTCCTCTTTTTTTTTTTTTTTTGAGTGGCGTTAGACTAAGTGACACTTGTCCTTGTACTTCACGAGGGGGCATCATGTTACAAAGGCTCTTTCTCTCTCCATCTCTCTCTCTCTCTCTCTCTCTCTCTCTCTCTCTCTCTCTCTCTCTCTCTCTCTCTCTCTCTCTCTCTCTCGTATAAGGATAGTTCTTTGTGTGTGTGTGTGAGTGAGTCTGTGTGTGTGTGTGTGTGTGTGTGTGTGTGTGTGTGTGTGTGCGCGTGTGCGTGAGTGTGTGTGTGTGTCTGTGTGTCTGTCTGTGTGTGTGTGAGTGTATGTGTGTGTGTGTGAGTGAGTCTGTGTGTGTGTGTGTATGTGTGTGTGTGTGTGTGTGTGTGTGTGTGTGTGTATGTGTGTGGGTTAAATAAACTGAGAGGAACAGCTTTGTAACGTTTTTGAAAATGTTGTGCTCTCTTCACAGTCCTCACCCCAGCTTAATGAACCAGACACAGAACAAGTTGCGTAATACGCGATAATATTCGATGAATCTCGTAGAAAACGGCGCTCCACAAAGACAAATATTATAAGGCAGTTTTTGGCCTCCACAAACCTCTTCTTAACAACGTTTTTCACATCATTCCAAACTGGATTCCTTGTCTTGTGGTGTCATTCAGGATGACCTTATAACAGCAGCTTTCGCCTTTGACGAGAAAGGCAGTGTAAATTTCTCTTCTTCAATACACAACCCTAACCTTCAGAAACAATGCAATATCAAGTTTATCAGTTTTTTCCGGTAGATTTTTTTTTCTCTTTCTTTTAATGTCGTTAATTTTTTTTTCCAAATCAAAGAAAAAGTCATTGGCGATATGTTGATTCTCACGTCAACGAACGTCCGCGAGAATCCAGAAGCCTGGCGTTCATGATATCATCACTGGTGGCATATGGTGTGGGAATACCTCAAGGTAGCGTTCTGGAAACCCCCTTCTCCTCTATTGTCTCTCCTTTATATTAATGATGCATCCAGGCGTCCAAACACTCCACAAGATACAGGTTACTCCAAGGAGACGACAGAACATTACTCTCGCTCAGGGATAGCCCATTGTGCTCGTTGATATAATTAATCGGGAACTCAGGTTGGTGCATAAACAGATGCTGGTGGATAGCCATATTCTTCACGCAGACAAGGCTGCGTGTGTCTTCCTTTGCCAGCTCTACATGAGACTGTTTTAACGTGAGAATTAATCAAGACGCCCTCAACCAGGGTAGAACTGATGGTTTCTTGGTCTTCATTTTGCTGTTCGTGTTCAAATTCATAAGGACGCTTGTTTCAGGGTTTGATCCCAGGCTGTTCGTAATGTTATGAATTAGTTGTTGAATACATTTCATCTTTTTCCCATCGGTTCCATCTTAAGTTTAACTGATCATTTCCAGCCTAAGTTGTACAGTGGTATCTCCAGCACTTAGAATTCATTCAGTGTAGTGTATGTCTTTTTTTCCGGGCATCACAACGTAACAAGTTGGTTGTATATATTTTTTCTCTCTCCCAAAGGTAGTAAAATCCTTTTTACCCTAAATGGCCTTCCTCTTCTACCGTCAGACCTCCAGACTCGTACGATTAGCTATTAACAACTTCTTCTTTCTGAATATCAAGAGGTCTTACGGGTGTTGAATATTTTGTTTATTTGAGCGCAGTATGACCCACCATCAAGTGCTTAAAGTGAGGGCGGAGGGTCAGCTTGAGCGCTGGGCCCAGAAGAGAGGCTCCGGGTGCTATATTTCTATAACATTAGGGTCAGTGTGTGTGTGTGTGTGTGTGTGTGTGTGTGTGAGTGGAAAAGGAAGACTTTGGTCAAGACGGGCCGAGTGGAAAACCGGAAGACATTCGTAAGGATTATGATGTGCATATGTACGTGTATGGTGCAAATGTATGTGTGTGATGTACGTGAATGGTGCAGATGTATGTGTATGATGTATGTGTGTTACATAGTGCATGGCGTTGACGTAAGTGTATGGTATAACTCTATGTATAGGTCGTAGTTGTAAAGAGTGTGATGATGTATGGGTATGGTGTTGTGATATAGTGTATGGTGATAATGTATGTGTATGGCTTGGTTATAGAGTGTATGGTGTAATTTAGAGCATATGGTCATGGTGTATGTGTATGCTGTAGATGTTTGTGTATGACGGTATTGGAGCTTATGGTAATGACGTACGTTTATGGTGTGGTTCTAGAGTGTTCTAGAGTGTATGGTCATGATGTACGTGTATGGTGTAGTTGTACAGTGTTATGTGTAGATGTAGGTGTATAGAACGTATGGTGATGATGTATGTATAGTGTGTAGTTATGGAGAGCATAGTATATGTATATGGTGAGGGTATAGAGAGTATGGTCATGATGTATGAGTAGGGAGTAAGTGTACAGTGTAGGATGCAATGGTAGCAGTAGTTAGCATCGCGTATCCCTTCTTTTCTACGCTCGAGTCACATTGTCATTTAACAGAATATGTACGTCAGGTCACCATACTTACCAGTGGGCGTCTTATTTCAGGCTGAAAAAAAAAGAGAAATTAAAGTTTGATGCAGGTATATCCATACCTTGTTGTAAAGAGAGAAAAAAAAAGTATCTTACCACACTTTGTGAAACAATATGACTTCAAGGACGAAGGATTTTAAGAAATGCCCATTGCTCTGGACTCGCATTGATAGCACTGCTTTCTTGATGTTGTAATTAAAATGATTGTTATCGATATTTCCGGTCATTTGCCTAATTGATATATATATTGATGTCATTTTTCGAAGGAAATAAGTACAAAGTGTGGCCACATCATAAAGATCAGGACACACCACCTTACCTATACAACGCGAGTCTTACTGATCTCTTCGAAATTGATCAGACCCATCCGAGAAAATACTGTATTCACGTTAAGGTTAATTAAAGGGAAAAAGAAAGCATATTTGTAATACATGTACGAGAAAGCAGGAGGAATAATGACATTATATACGAGAGAAATACCATTCGAACATATTCATTCTGATAAGTAATAGATTGTTACTCTTAAACCCCTGTGACATTTGCACGAGTATTTTCGAATGAGATTGTAATTCACCTCGTTATCATAACTTAGTTTTCTTTCTCTTGTCACAAAACTTTTCATGCGAATGATCAGATGTACTTAAATGACAAATCTTAAAAAAAAAAAAAAAAGATCTGGCATTCTAAATTGACAATTGTATTAACAGGAAGAAGATTTGGCTGGATAAGACCTCAAGTCTTTGACACCAGTAAAAGCAAGTATATTTTCCCCATGTGAGTGGAATATGACAACCAGGACGATTGTCTTTTCTTACAAAGTTAAGGCTTATTTACTCCAGAAAGAGAGCCTATATTTCAATTAAGGCCTGGCCTTGATAAGGACTTTTTGTCTGTGCCTGGAGCCTTCAAGTATAAAAATAATCCCAAACCATCTAACTATCTCTTGATATTGTATCGTCTCTCCTCGGTTCTTCATTATGTTCACTGTGCATTCAGTTATTATCTCCATACCATCTTGTTGGTAGCAGGTAGTAGGCAGCTGACGACCGAGGAGGTACCATACGTCTGGTAGTACCCAACTAGGTATCGAAAGGGTTGGCCACGGGGCTACGCTGTGAGCCAGCGCATCAGTGACTGTCAGGTGTGTCTCTCGCCTTTGGCTCAGGTAGCTTATCATCTTGTATCTCTGCCTTGGCCGTACATACCACTTCATGACACGTAACTCACACGACTCGTTCTTCGTTACTCTGTTATTTCCCTTTGGTGAGCGTTACGCGCTATCCCTGCCTTTTGGGATCAGTCTCCTCCAAAGCGCTCGTAAGTATTTCTCTCTCTCTCTCTCTCTCTCTCTCTCTCTCTCTCTCTCTCTCTCTCTCTCTCTCTCTCTCTCTCTATCTATCTATCTATCTATCTATCTGCCCAAATCCTGGGTAGGTGCTTGGTTTTGGAGACCTTTAGACTACAAGCCAACAGTCTGAGCAATACCTTCTTTGTCGCAAACGTTATATCTCATTAATTCATGGGAGAACGCCTCGCATTGCTCTTGAAGAACAAAGTCTTCTTGAAGGCTAATTATCGGCGAGTCAAAAATTCGCACGTCGGGTTGCACAGAACTATGATTAAGGTTAAATAATGAGGTGTTTGTGGACTTTAACTTATATGTATATATATATTCTACATCTATTCATTATTCTTAGTCGCTGTTTCTCGTGTCAGCGAGGTAACGCAAGGAAACATGAAGAATGGCCCATCCACTCGTACACACACACACATATATATATATATATATATATATATATATATATATATATATATATATATATATATATATATATATATAATACGTAAACGCCCATATACGCATATATACATCTTTTCTTTTTCATACTATTCGCCATTTCCCGCCTCAGCGAGGTAGCGTTAAGAACAGAGGACTGGGCCTCTGACGGAATATCCTCACCCGGCCCCCTTCTCTGTTCCTTCCTTTGGAAAAAAAAGAAAAAAAAAAAGTACATAGACATATACATATATGCACATGTACTTATTCATACTTGTTTGCCTTCATCCATTTCTGGCGCTACCCCGTCCCACAGGAAACAGCATCGCTACCCCCTGCTTCAGCGAGGTAGCGCCAGGAAAACAGACAAAAAAGGTCACATTCGTTCACACTGTCTTTAGCTGTCATGTGTAATGCACCGAAACCAAAGCTCCCTATCCACATCCAGGCCCCACAGACCTTTCCAGTGGTTTACCCCCGACGTTTCACATGCCCTGGTTCAGTCCATTGACAGCACGTCGACCCCGGTATACCACATCGTTCCAATTCCCTCTATTCCTTGCATGCATCTCACCCTCCTGTTTGTTCAGGTCCTGATGGCTCAAAATCTTTTTCACCTCATCCTTCCACCTCCAGTTTGGTCTTCCGCTTCTCCTTGTTCCCTCCACCTTTGACGTATGTCTTCTTTGTCAATCTTTCCTCACTTATTTTCTCCATATGCCCAAACACTTCAACGCACCCTCTTCTCCTCTCTTAAACTCACACTTTTCGTCTCCACACATCTCTCTTACCCTTCCATCACTTACTCGATCAAACTACCCCACACCACATATTGCCCTCAAACATTCCATATCCAATACATCCACCCTTTTCCACACAACCCTATCTATATTCCATGCCTCACACCCATATAACATTGTTAGAACCGCTATTCCTTCAAACTTAACCATTTTTGCTCTCCGAGATAACGCTCTCTCCTTCCACGCATTCTTCATCGCTCCCAGAACCTTCGCCCCCTCCCCCACCCTGTGACTCGCTTCCGCTTCCATGGATCCATTCGCTTCTGAGTCCACTCCCAGCTACCTACGCCGCTACCCTTGACCACGTCAGGAAACCCGCCCGAGTATTCGTAAAATCTTCGAGAAAAATATTGGCTGAGTGAGCATCATTCCATCTAGGGAGATGCGAGCATTCTTCCATATGCACTAACCATGGCGTTCGAAACCCTATATCGTTGGATGCTCATCTTGTGGTCTCAGACCCTTCTCTCCAGCCCTCGACCAGTCTCTCCATAGTAAGCCTTTTTCACATCCGTTACAAGGTATTCCGTATACTACGACAAGTTCTCCTTGGTCATTGTTGTGTCGTATTTCCCGCATAACTTGTCATTTCACTGATCTTTCCCGATCCGGGCAAAATGTTGGTGTCCTCGTCCTTCAGATAATCGCTTATGACGGCTGTTCCTCCTTTCAAAGACGAAATGATTGGGAGAATCTTGTCTTTTTGTAGAAAAAAGTCTGCCTAGTGATAAGAAATTCCACACAATACCATGCTCTCTTCAGGGGTCAGAAGCAAGGAGCAGAAAATTAATCAGAAGTAAAGTCGCCTTGAAAACACAGTCCTTCCAAGAAAAAGTATTTGTCCAAGTTTTACAAGTGCTGCACTCCAGAACTTTTACAAGGTTCGCCTAACAGTTTTAACGAGGAATCCAGGTCACAGGCGTAATTCGTTAGGTCAGAATCAAAATAAATCACTCGCTTCTGCACAGTTTCTATTGTGTTCGTTTTCTGTGTGCGTGTGTGTGTGTGTGTGTGTGTGTGTGTGTGTGTGTGTGTGTGTGTGTGTGGAGGGGCTCCGAGAGGTCCCTGCCCTGCGGAGACAGGACTTAAAGAGGGTACGACAGATCTCACTCGAAGTGCAGAGTTCGGGTCATTTGGCTCCCTGAGCATGGCGATAGGATCCCTGGGGCACGACGGTACGACTTATGCCAAGTACGACGTTGCGATCTTAAAATATGAGAGTTCGACTATTGGGCCTGACGGTACGGCTTTTAAGGACTGTGTTGCGACCCCCAAGGCACGACGATACAGACCTTGGGCACGACCCTTGAGCACGAGGATTCGACCTCTGAGCACGAAGTCGCGCCCTATGAGCACGGAAAGTGCTAGCGACCCTTAACCACGACGGTGTATAATGGTTTGGCTCACAGAACTGCCACTTAAAAATCAGATCATGTGTCAGGCCATCGTATCATCGTACCCAAGATCGCATCGATGTGCTCAGTGGTCGGAGCGTTGTTCTTAGGGTCGTAACGGTGTTCTCGAGGGTCGTGCCGTTTTGTTCAGGACTCGCGCCGTCGACATAGCAGGAACAAAAGTATTCATTGTTACGGCCATCTCGGATGAAAGGGCAAGATAACGGATACGAGAAAAATGGATTGCAGGAAGGATTAATGTCAGCCCCTCAGATGTTTTGTAGACCCGACTCAAAAGTGGAAACATTATACGAAGAGAAAAAGACAAAAGACGTGGGAAATTAACGTTGTTTCACTGCGATACGAGGAATAGATGTCATAAAAGTCAGCTCTCGTGTGGCTGGTGTCCAAACAGAAACTATTGGAAGCCGCAAGCAGTCGCGTACCGCGGTTTTAGCTCACAGAGGTTGGGACACGTGTAGACAGCTCAAAAGAGCAGTGGCGGAAATGATGCCTGTAAAACAGAGAGAGTGAAGCAACATTGTGGAGGATGGAAAGGGTGGGGGGGGTTGATTGATTAGGCTTTAGATCTATCAACTCCCGGGGTCATAAAGGATTGCAAAGTCAAGTTGTAACAACCACTCGAAAAATCTTCAGCGCCTTTTTCAGGTGCTTAAGATTATTGTATTGCCTCATAGGCTGACCGTGTAAACACACCCATGAAAAATGGTGATAGCAGAAGAGGAGATAAGATGAGGGCCTGAACACACACACACACACACGCACACACACACACACACACACACACACACATACACACACACACACACACGCACACACAGAATGTTCATAGTAAGAGCGTATATCATGAAATCATTCTTAACACATGAAGAAGACGTTACACTGAAAGTAGATAATGTTCAGGTAATGGGGGACGGGTTGCTGGGATGGATTCCACTAGTGTAAAACTCCCTCTCCGCACAAACAAATACATAATCACAAATAAGTAACTACAAGTCATATTTCTTTTTTCTTTTTTCTTTTTTGTCTAGAATGTTGTCCTTGTTACCTCGAAATGGATTGCTGGCTCGTCAACATTCACCACTAATGGTAATCACCGTTATGGTTGTACCGAGACGTGGAGATATTTTTGTGTAAAGCTGTTAAATCTAGATATCAAAGGCAGTACTCCAACACGGAGAAAAAGATTATCTTTAAGCATTATCTTAAAACAATCCGTCAGAGGCAACCGTATTGCCTCACCCCTTCTCCAGACATCCAGGCAAAAGAAAAAAAACTCACAGTCGAGAAATATATCTCCAGACTCTGTTCGAGAAACGTGGAAATGTCTCCCGCGAGACTTCCAGACGTCACTTAAGCGGTATTAAGGGAGTTGCTAGAAGACGTCACACTTAAGTACCAGCTGAGGTACAAAATAGCTCCATTATTTCTCTTTCGAGGGGGAGGAGGGGGGTTGGGGAGGGCACCTTGTTGACGTATATGAGTAGTGGCATTGGCTCCTGAGTCATAAGGGGACTGTCTTTACGTCATGGTGGTTCCTCCACTCATGTGATGGTACGTGGAGGATAGATGTACCTTCTCATTGTCATCTGATGTTGGGTAGAGGATAGATGCAACTTTACCCCTTTGCCTGATGTTGGGTAGAGGATAGATGCAATTGCTAACCCCTTATCTGATGTTGGATGGAAGAAATGTAACGTATCCACCTCATCTGACGTTGGAGGGAGAGCAGATGTAACTCACTCGCTCTCATCTCATTCTGGACAGAGGATAGATGTAACTCACCTCCTCATCTAGCGTTGGATAGAGGATAGATGTAACTCATCTCCTCATCTAGCGTTGGATGGAGGATAGATGTAACTCGCTTCCTCTCATATCATGTTGGATAGAAGATAGATGTAACTCGCTTCCTCTCATATCATGTTGGATGGGGGATAGATGTAACTCATCCTTTCACATATTATGTTGGATGGAGGATAGATTAACTCACCCCCTTACATATCATGTTGGACGGAAGATAGACGTAACTCACCCCCTCACACGTTATGTTGGATGGATTGTAAACATGGATAGAAGAGAGACACAACTTCACACCTTCAACTAACCATGTAAAAGTCTTCGGTCTCGGGCAGAAGACTGCATCGCAGCGAGGCCTTAATTGAAGTGTAAGAAGGGTTGAAGAGAGAGAAGGAGAAATTAGAAGAGAAGAGAAAAAAAATGATCATTCAAAGGCTTTGGAGAAGGTGGAACACATAAAAGAAAGAGGTCGTAGCTGTTAGCAAGGGCACGAGGGAGTTATAATGAGTGTTTCGAAGCCTCGCAAGTAGGGAGAGGGACAGGTGCCACAACAGCCCTTTCTTTATCTGCCACACAACATAAGCATGTGACGCATTAGCTCGCAGAGTATTACGTGGTCTGGTAGGGGTAACACAAGCAGTCAGTTCTCGGGTGCAGATGTGGAAGATAAAAGAAAAACAAAAAGTGTGACTTTAGTGTCAAGATCAAACTGTTCTGAGTTCGACTCGATCTAGTAGTAGTATAGAACTTGACCTTCCCCACATGTGAGAACATTGCTCCATATCAGGTGGAACCCTTCCTTATCATAATGAGTGCAAACTGTTCAGTAAAGTAGGGTTCCCAAGATAGGTGAGATGTTGCAGGGGTACCAGATATGTATACTGAGCCAGGTGGTGGAATCATGGATTCGCCAATAGAGATGGGAAAGTTGTGAGGGGTTTGAGAAAGAAAGAGAGAGATGGAGAAAGATGGGTAGAAAATGGGATATAGAGACACATGGAGGGTAGACGGAACTACATCCCTCCCCATCTCATGTTGCGTGTAGTATAGACATAACTTCACCTTCTTGTATAATACGGCATAGATGACACGTGTAACTTCTTCCCTCTTGTACATGCTATAGCATGGGAGATGGACGTAAATCACCACCTCACCTCCAGGGTGCGGCAGGTAACACAGATGGACTCAAGTTATCAAGAGATGAAAGAGAGTTGAGTACTGGGATGCGCTGTGCGATACCTGTGCTAATGGGTGAAACTGGAGATGCTACGTAGAAGATAATGAACTGTGAAGAGTGTAGAAGAGGAGTGGTCAAAGTGGGTGGTAACAAAAGCAGAGTGGTTGTGTTCGTAGCAGGGGTCAGGGTGGAGATTCTGAGAATGAGATATGGTTGGCTGTTGAGTGGCTGAAGTGGGTTGGGGAATTCAGACGTTTAGGGAATGTATACACTGTAGATGGTGGAGTGGAGGCGAAGCCATCGTCGGGTTAAAAGGTGAGTGAGTGGTTGGAAGCTTTGCAGAGGTGCATGGGAGGTAAGAGTTTAAATTCGTGAGTGTAAAAGCTTTTAGATGGAGTTGTACCGTTCAACTTAAGGAACAGCTGTGAAGGGAGGAAGGTTCTTTAGGATCTAATGAGTAGAATGGATAGATCCGGAAATGATGAAGTAATGGAGTTGAGTGTGCAGATTGTAGTATTACATGTAGCATGTAAAAGAGGTGTATAGGATTCAGGAGCGAGTGGGTTACAAGATCAGAGACGGAGTTCCGACATGGCATGGACATGCAATTCAGTCGAGTGGGTGTTCCGCTGGGGAACACTGGACGGGTGTGGTCTTATATCTTGAGTGGGAGACGTGTTATCATGGGTGGGAGAAGTGCCACCCTGGGTGGGAAGGGTGTTATCCTGGCTGGAAAGAGTGATATCGTAATTGACTAGGTGTTATCGTGGTGGGAGAGGCGTTATCCTGGGTGGGAGGCGGGGTAATGCAGGGTGGGAGGCGTGTTATCCTGAGTGGGAGAGATTTTATCCCGGTTGGAAAGGGTGATGCCGGGAGGAGGAGTGTACCCCATAATGAGGAGGGTGTTATACCGAAGGGAGGGAAGTTATCCTACTTGCTAGACTGTGCTGGGAGATGGGCCGAGCCACTCTGCTGGGTAGTGGGAGACATCCTTCAGACGCATTTCTACTTTTGCACATACATATACATGGGCCATCGAGGTGTCGGACCCGCATGGGTTCGAATCCTGGGCGTGGTAGTCGGCCTAAGCCCAACCCAGGTGTTCATCCGCAATTGCGGCAAAAACCAAAACGCCATTCATCCTCTTACAGGGGGGTTGGTTGATAATTGGGTACTTGTCTTAGGCTTGGGTGGATGTGTTTGTGCCTAACTTACCCATATTTGTTTGATCTGTATATCATGAGAATAGAACACACCCATGCTACCACCCACACACTCTTAATTTCCAGCCTCTTCCCTTACTCTTTGTCCTCTATTCATTAAAGTTTTCTGTCAGAATCATATTTGCCTTCTAAACTTTTTTTTTTTCCTCCTCTCCACCAGCTTTCTTAAACCTTTCAGTCCACATCTCTTGCTACGCGCTGTACATGGTGTGCTGCACCATTCCCTAGCAACCTCCAGTGGTCCAGTGTCAAACTCCCTCCGCATCACCTCCAGCCTCGCTCTTGTCAGTCTCGAACTGCCTCAGTTTCCCCTCAAACTTACCATCTCTTTATTTCTTCTCATTTCTGTTTCTAGTCCTGTTACTATCTGCAGTAATATATAAACCTATATAATAGCATCAAATGATTTGATATACTCCCCTAGTATAAACCTACATTATAACACCATGTGATTTGATATATACCATCCCCAATCCACCCCAGTACCGCATATCATGCACATTGACTGACATACAGTATATTTTCGGACCGAAAGGCAAATCAATCATGTTCTTGTCTTGTTCTGTGTTTATCCTGTCTCTCCCATGTATATTCACGAACCTCTTTACGCTTATAATGTGTACTGACAACCCCGAACCCTGCTGTTGCAAGCGATCTACGTATCATTTTCCCATACTGATTTGCACCCAGAGACCCTGTGTCCACATCTCACATCAGCCTCCCACGCTGTCTCCTCACACCCACCCATTCGTGTCACCCATTACACACAGCTTCTCCCCTTGAACCTACATCCTCTGTTTGCTCTTTCAAGTTCTCTCCAGAGGGCGTCCTTACCTCCTCATCTCCGTCATTACATGGCTACATATGCAATCATTCCCAGATGTTCTTAAACCTCTCGCACTTCAGCTTCGCAGATATTAATCTTGCACTGACACGCTCGCAGTCAAACGCCTTTTCAGACCATTTATCCTTCATTAACGATGCTACGCCTCCGCCGGCACAACCATCTGCATCATCTTAAATGTTAACGTCTGAAGACGTATCCCAGTGACACTTCATCAGAGTCAGAGAATAATGTGTTCTCATTTACACTTAATATTCTCCGAGCGTGTGTGTATTGCTCTCCTTTCAAATATCTTTACAGCAGGCGTGTGAGTGATGGCCACTTCTTCTCATACCAAAAGGCAAAGGACTAAATATTCACAGCAAATTTTCGTTGTGATGAACGTTAACATCACCAGAGGTGGCGGGCTGTTTAATAGCCTTACAACACAAGTGGGGCCCAGTGTTACTAACAACTCGTACAACACTGTGTTGAAGTTGACACCGTATGCTTGCGTGCTTCCTGCCTCGGAGATCCCTTCTATATATGTGTGAGTGTGTGTTAGCGTGTGTGTGTGTGTGTGTATGTGTGTATTATCCACTTACTTTTTATGGGGGGGGGGGGAGAGTTTTACACTCGTGGTCCCTATCCCTTGAATTTTCTCTACGATACACCTTCTTCAACTTTTCTGTGTTGTTCACATTTGCTGTGTTCCATTCATCCACCACTCTTATTCTGTCTTACGTCTTTACGCCTTTTTTTGAACAAGTTTTTTTTGCTCATTTTCACTTTTATGTCATCTGATTGCTCTATGCCTACATCTTTCGTAGAACTGTTCACTTCCTCTGTCATCAGCCTGATTTAAAGACTTGTGGTCAAGTCACCCTTCACTCTTCCATGGTAGGCAAATCAAAGGCCTCTACTCTTTCCCTGTCTCTACTCTCTTAATTGTTTTTCTCTCCCTCTTTGTTCCCCCTCTGGACCCTTTCTATTAGCACTTTGTCCATCTTTAGGTCTTGTAACTATATTGAGAAACGTATACTAGTTTGACCGTACGTAGAACGAGAACAGTTTGCTCAACATTTCCTTATCCATGAACATGAGCGGAATTTTATCATTTGCCAGCAGACAGTTGGTCTCCTTAACTCTTCCTTTCGTGTGGAACTCTGGCCACAGGTTAGGAGCGATGTCGGCTCTTCCAAGTGTATCTCATTCGCAGATTCCTGTATGTGTTTGTATATATGATTACAATTTGTGATGACTATTTTTGTGTTGCGGAAAGACAGTGTTACACTCATGTAACCCCATCTCTAAACCGTATTTATATAAATCATATCCTTACTCTTCTACACACACACACACACACACACACACACACACACACACGTCTAAAATAGGTATCTATCTATCAACCAATCCCACTTTAAGAAAATGAACACCTGAGTTGGGTATGGGCTGACTACCACGCCCAGGATTCAAACCCATGCGGGTCCGACCCCGGCCTAGCACACGTATGTGTATACAGGAGTTTTCCTTAGTAAGAATGCTTCAGAAAGTGAAGGTTTGTGTACGGTGCAGGTATGACCCATCTCCAAAGCAAAGACATAATTTCCCTTTAATCCATCCTAGAATTAGTAACGTTTCGTTCATACTGTAGAACTAGAGGTAGAGCCTTGTAATGTGAGCTGTTGGTTATCCTTGAAGGAAAAAGGTGAAGCCAAAGTTATCGGATATGAGGTGATGTCGACCTCGGCACAAAAGGGCGATGTTCATGGATGCTGGTGATAGTAGCGCGCACCGTGACCCGGGCGTTCTGTGGAAGAGGATGAGGGGCAGAGAGAGAGAGAGGAAAAAAAGATACAACAGACAAATAGAGAGATAGACTTAGAGACAGACTGACAGAGGGGAGAGGAAAGGGTGAAGGCAGGTTAGAGGAAAAGAGAAATACCAGACACGCACACACACACACACACACACACACACACACACACACACACACACACACACACACACACAAAATCACTTCCAATTCCATCCAACCTCAGCCAATCCCACATAACCACCCCTTGCCCTCCTTACCCGGCTCACGGGAAAGGAAGCCAGGTCCTCGAGCAGCTCTCCAAGGGCGCCTTGAGGACAGACAACACCCGCCGAAGGAGGAGCCTGTGATAGGAACCAGGCTGGGCTAAAGAAAAGATCTAATTGGATGGTGTGAGTGGTGTAGGTCAGGGGCAGGCGCCAGTGGTGCTTCTGCCGTGGAGGGCGAGGTGGGTCTGGCGAGAACGGGAGGATTGGGGAAGCAAGATGGAATGAGAGAAATGTAGATAAGGTGGAGAGAGAGAGAGAGAGAGAGAGAGAGAGAGAGAGAGAGAGAGAGAGAGAGAGAGAGAGAGAGAGAGAGAGACCCTATAAAGACCCAGTGATGCACGGGAGGCGACGTGGCGTCGAGCTTCTTAACACAGGATAGAAATGAGCCAGATATCCCTCTCTCTCTCTCTCTCTCTCTCTCTCTCTCTCTCTCTCTCTCTCTCTCTCTCTCTCTCTCTCTCTCCCTGCGAGAAAATGTCAAGGCTAATGAACGTCTTCCCTTGTTTACATACCTACCCATTATTCCTCCGGAAGGTCACACTCTCCTCCAGCGCGTGCTGATGCTGCTTTTCCCTCGTGTCTCTTTCCTATCATTATCATTTCCTCCTTATTCTTGTTGTGTCGCCTTGCGTCGGGATCACCCTGTCGTTCGTCGTCATCACCTGTCCCTCGTTTGTGAGTCGTAGTGCGCCCTACTACACCATAACGTTGCTCACAGCTCGAAAACTCTTGACCAAGATGCTCATAAAGCTTGAAGGGGTTGTTATCCTCCCTTAAAAGAATCCAGTAGCACGAGATCCATGACTAAAGTTTAGATTTTAAGGTCATGCCACTTATAGAAATGTATATCCTGAATCGTAACCCGGCTCGTAACTTAAAACAGGATTACACTTCTGGTTGTGGAACGTAATACAATTGTCTTTTTTTGGGGGGTGGGAATATTTTCCAGACAACGTTTCCAGCCAAATTTTTTTCCCCCTCCTCTCAATAACTAAGCTGCAGTGCAGGTGACACAAGGGCTCCGTGCAACCCCCCTTCATTTCGGCGCCATTACGTGTGACTGGTGCCATCAGATGTAAATAGAAAAGTTAATTCATGGGTTATTCTTTTTTTTCTTTATCATTTGGATCGAATTTATTGACGTTGATGGTCCTCGTGCTCAGAGTTCAGTGGCACAAGGTATGGAGGCTCACAGGCTTGACAGACATGTGGCTTCACCCCCGCCAACACGTAATGCCAGTCAGCACACACATGTCCACTCACAGTTACAGACACACACACACACACACACACACACACACACACGTTCGTGATCCATGCCCGTACCGTACACCCAGTATGCATGGAATAATTAGAGAGAAAGATAGAGTGTGAGAGAGAGAATACTTAACCAGTGTCTGAGAGCGAACTGTTTGGGCAGCAGTGAAAGGAGAAAATCATCAGAATAACTTCATATGAAAGAGGGGGGTCAGCAGCAGAAGGCGAGACGACAGGGCAAGCTACTGGAGGGAGAGGAACGAGTGGTTGTGATAATAATGGGGTGAGGAAGTGTAATGTGAGTGGTGGGGGATGATATTGTGTGGTCTGGGAGCTGTGTAGGGAAGGGAGGAGGGGGATTTGTTGGGAGGGAGAGGGAGCAGCAGCGAGGGCTCGACCACTTCCGCCGGTGAGGTGCGGCACACTTACTTATGCCTTGACAAGAGCCAAAACACACACACGCCCTATTTGCCTGCCATTATGGCCAGGTTTTTGTAATACCCCTCCACTAACGCTGGCCAGACTCTCCTCCCACACTGTCCTCTTCCTCCTCCAACGATGTCTGGCCTTTCCTCCCACGCCTGCACCTCCAACGCTGTTCCTCCTCTCCTCCAACTGGTGTGGATGGGGAGTTTTTCAGCCGTGGAGTTATGGAACGCTGGTGAGAGCTGCGATTAAGGGTTTTTAATGAGAGGACTAACAGTGCTTTTGAATCATAGCTGTGACAAATGTTTTAATGACGTCAGTTATCGCTGAAATAGCCTTATTAAGAAGATATGTGCTCTTATTCCGTAATCACAACAATGATTCCTCCTTTCTCGTATCACAGAATTCAGCCTCCTTCCTAGAGTTTACGCTGCAGCAGTACTTTAAGGCGTGATTTCCAGTCCACACTTTCCTCTAGAATTTCCATGGCAGCATGTTGCTCCTTTGTACTTTCCTGTCGGCCTTTATTCCCGAGGGGGAAGTGAGGATGTTGAGGTTTTCTCTGCTTTATGATTCTGTCTCTGTGACCAGTACGATAAGACAGTCTGTAGATAATGATACTATCCTGCAGCAGATGACTTCGTCGTTGACCATCAGGTTCCCTGTCATCTGTCCTTCACATGCTCTTGCATAACGCTGCCCAAGCCTTGTTGCTCCAGCGCTGTCCTGTCTCTCACCAGCGCTGTCCTGTCTCTCACCAGCGCTGACTTGTCTCTCACCAGCGCTGACCTGTCTCTCACCAGCGCTGTCCTGAGCGCTGTCCTGTCTCTCACCAGCGCTGTCCTGTCCCTCACCAGCGCTGACCTGTCTCTCCCCCAGTGCTGTCCTGCCTTTCTCCCAACGCTGACCTGCCTCGCCAACCAGCGGTGTCCTGCCTCTTCCCCAGCACTGACCTATCTCCCCCAGCGCTGCCCTGACGCTCTCCCAACGCTTTCATGCTTCTTCTCCAACGCTGAGCTGCCTCGCCAACCAGCTTTGTGCTCTCTCTCCCCCAACGCTATCCTACCTTTCTTCCAACGCCGACGTGCCTCTCCCTCAGCGCTGTCCTGCCTCTCAACCAATGCTGTCTTGCCCATATTCCAACTTTCTCCCACTTCTCCTTCAACGCTGGTCTTGCCTCCCCTCCAGCGTTGTTCTATATCGCCTCCATCGCTGTCCTGCTTCTCAAACAACATTGGCCAAGCCACTTCCAACTCTACTTAGCCTCTCCTCCAATGCTGTTCTTCACGAATCTAAATCGTATCTGAGGACTTATACTGTGTCCCGGTGGCTGTTCATGCAGGACAGGAGCCTCCTCCTCAGAAAGAAATAATTCACTTACGACGCGATGAAGACGTTTGCCTTGCGAGTGAGAGGTGTGGCTGGAGACACATGCTTCACTGACGTCTTGCCTCAGTGTTTGCCCAGTGAATAGTTATGAAGCGTTGAAGGTGTGGAAAGAGAATTTGTTCACTTTGACCGAGTGGACATGTGATGAATATGTAAGAATGAGCTTCCAAGCTTTATGCACTTGAACGATTCAGAACTCAGTTTTGTATTTAATGGAACCACTGCATGTATACACCAGTAACAGGTCTTGTGTGTATTTGAACCACTCCTGTATACACCAGTATCAGGTCTTGTTTGTACTGAATCATTATGTATACACCAGAACCATGTCTTGTATGCACTTGAACCATTTTATGTATACACCAGAACCCCTTCCCAAATATGTATATATGATCCACACATGTTAATAGAATCATAATTTAACATTCATTTTCATTTATGATTACCCCTGGACCAATTTCTTGACAAGAGTCCTGTTAGTACCCAGGATCTCTTACTAAAGGCTCCTGCATCCCAAGGCTGCACTACTTCCAGCAGCAGGGATTTGTGAACTGTCGAGTGGGAAGTTCTTTGACGAGACTGTAGTCCCAGTGATACTTCTATATGTATAAGAACTTGCCTTTTGTTCTCGATGATACACTGAGGGAAACTTGCTTCATGGAGATTTTCTGTTTTCATCGTTTGTTCCGGGCCATTAAAGA
>NC_092261.1:16554645-16562145 GCF_036320965.1 Panulirus ornatus | reverse complement strand
ATCTTCATGGTCGTATATGCTTATAGTTATTGCGTTTATGGCATTAACGAGCTAATGGCTGTAGTTATTAACTGTGTGAGTCGCTTATTATAAATGTTAACTTTGCTAGTCATTTTCACGGCTTCTTTATTAAAGTTTTTTTTTATGGGTTTTGATTATTTTTATGACATTTCGTTATGATTGTTAATCTTCCTCATTATTATCTTTATCAACTTTTCTGTGACTGTTCGTTCGTTGTTCTACCTTCAATGTTGTTATCATAGCCATTATGTTTGTCGTGTTGGATACTACTATATTCACCCTTCATGCAATAGTCCGCAATGCTATATGTTCCTGATGGGTGGAAGTCACGGATTTCCAACTCCATTTAACACCTGAATGTGTTCGTTCGAGGCAAAGCACCATTGTTCATGTCTTGTATGTAAAGTCTTGTTAATGTTCTTCAACCTGCTTCTAAGAGCAGAGAACAGTTTGATGTCCTCTCCAGTTATAGTTCTTGCCTCTTTCGATGTTCTCGTGAACGTCGGCGAATCCGAAGTGCGAGAACAAGACGAGGTGTGATTACCTGTTCTGATCGCGTTCTGTAGCTAGCAAGACAAGAAGGTCGTCACCGAATCCTTTCTTATTTCTGTTTCTGTTTTTCACGTTTATTTATCAGTCTTTTTTCCTTCTTTCTCTTCTCTAACCACTACTTTCTCATTTTCTTCTTATCTTCATTTTTCCTTCTCTAACTTCCTCTTTCTTCTTCTTCTTTCTCTTCTCTCTTGAACTTCTTTGTCGTCTTCTTATTCACCTTCTTCTTCTTCTCCTTTTTTTTATTGACTATTATGTCGTCTTCTTATTCACCTTCTTCTTCTCCTTTTTCTTATTGACTATTATTGTGTACACTGTCCTTCACGTTCGGTCTCGAGAGAGACACAACAGCGAGAGGGGAATCTCTCTCTCTCTGAGCCGATCACAATAGCATTGATAATGTCCATGATGATATAAAGCACTGATAATGATAATGATGATTTTTTATGATGACATTTATGACGGCGATAATGAGCGAGGGGTCCCTAGGTAACGTAGATGAATTGATTTTACGCACACCATTACCAAATCCCCTCTCTAGCCACTTTCCTCCTCCCAGCGCCGGGGATCGAACGCGGACACACGGAGCACGTAAGCTCAGCGCCCGACCCCACTGCAGTGGGAGCATGGGAACAACACCTGCAACTTGGCTGCTGCTGGCCATGACATGACCAGATAGCATGTCTGCCACCAGCCTGATGGTTAGCCAAGTGATAATTAACCGTGATGAGGATCCAGGTTAGGTTAGAATGATACCCAGACCTGGAAAATTTACTGATATCATCTCATACACCTCAACACGGCTCGATAGACTGATATATTCAGTAACATACCCTGATATATCCCCACTTCCTTATAAACCGTTTGGATATAATCTTATATTCGATAACTGTTCATTATGATTGTTTACATCCTTCGATAGATTGTACGATTCTAGAATAATAAAAAAGGTTTTATTACTCATCATTATACTCGCATTTATCACTCATCATTATACTCACATTTATTCTAATATGGTGCATTGAGCTTTAATGATCTCAAATATTAAATCGTGTGTTGAATGTGCTTGTAAATTCATCGTGCCTAGTTTAATTCATTAAACTAATAAGACTGATACAATACAATACAGGAGGTTCTAATATTTCGTTTTGCCTGTACTTTTACTGTACTCACACTCCGTTACCTCCATGGTTCCTGTAATGGTCGCGTATGTATTCTGAAATACCTATTACCCCTATAATTTCATGCACGCGATGTCCAGATAAAAACTGCTCTAATATACTCCATGGGTTATTTATGTACTTGATTATACTTCGACATACCCACCAGCACCAGTACCCCCGTATTAAGTGATATACTTGCGCACACTCCACTGCATTCTGATGTGCTCTTATATATACAGATATATGTAGAGCTATACCAGTACACTGATGTCTGATATGTTTGGATATGTACTTTGATTTTTTTTCGTGCATATTCGCCATTTCCCACATTTGCAAGGTAGCGTTAAAATCGGAGAACTGAGCCTTAGAGGGAATATCCTCACTTGGCCCCCTACTCTGTTCCTTTTTTTCTGGAAAAGTTAGAAAAACGGAGGGGAAGGATCTCCAGTCCCCTTCTCCCTTCCCTTTTAGTTCGCCTTCTACGACACGCAGAGAAAACGTGGGATGTATTCTTTCCCCCCTATCCCTAGGGATAATATACTTTGATATGCCATGATATATTCCCATACCTTCTAGTATAATCACACCAATGTCTCCCATACGATAGCCTCTAGCTTCCCGTTTGTGGAATATGTCGTAAGACATCTCATTGCTTATAAGAGACCTCTCATTATTGTAAAGGGATCTCTCTTTAAGTGTTTAAGGGGAGATCTCTCAAGTGTTTGTGGGGTCTCTCGTTGCTTTTAGGGGGGATCTCGTCGTCATTTCGGGATTTCTTCTAGATTTTTTTTTTAAGTGACTTTTATCAACCAAAAGGGGACCTGCCACGCTTTGCTGGACCTCCAGCCGCTTTCAAAAATGTCTTATCGCTTTTTTAAGGGATGTCTTGTATTGCTTTTAAGCGAACTCTCGTCGCTTATTAAGGCCTTCTATCAAATTCTAAGGGATCTGTCCCGTTTTAAGGAACCCTTCATCACTTTTAAGAGTTTTCATCACTCTCTAGGGACAGTCCATGGTTCGAGGAGCCTCTTATGGCTTTGAAGGAATATGACTAGCTATTAGGCCTCCCTAGACAGGCCTCTTGTTTCTGTAATCATTACATCGTGTATGTAAACACTTATTGCGCCTACTGAGTTATTGTACTTATAAAGTTCACAGGTATTTTTCCCCTAGATATTTACTCTCGTTGTTGCTCTTACCACACTACTCTCTCTGTTCATGATCTCGAAATACCGCAAAGCAATCGTTCATTTGAAGGTCTTTATTTGCTTTGGTTTAACCCCTCTGGACGCATGCGCCTCAGAGTGAAAATATGACAGTCTAGATTGCCTCAGCGTACGTTTCTTTTTTCCGACGCTGAGTTAACACGTCAGAATGTAACTTTTTGTACAGATTTTATTACCGAGACTTTTAGCATAATTAACTTGATTAGCAAAGTTGTAAAATTGTTACTTTATGGATTTTGTAACGCTTCGTCTGTATAGTGTGTCTTATTTTTCATCTTGTAAACTTCGTTAATTGGGTTAAAACTTCGTGAGGGGGGAAAAAAAAAAAAGTTTCGTTTGATGAAAAGTTTTAACAGTGCGACGTGTGGGTTAAACTGATTCAAGTGCTGAAATTTGTCAAAGTTTCGGGGTCAAGGGAGTACATGGGAAAGCCAGATTACGGAAGATCTGATGGTCTGTGTCGAGGTCATCTGCTGGAGGATTATTACATGGGAGTACATGTGCAGATAACATAAGACCTGATGGTCTATGACAAGGTTGTCTGCAGGAGAATACCGCACGCAAGTACATGGAAAGGACAGGTAACAGAGGAAATAATGATCTGTGGTGAGGTTGTCTGTTGGAGGAGAGTACGAGAGATTCTGATGATCCTATACTTGGTTATCTGCTGGAGGACAGTGCATGGGAGGGACTGATGACAGAACTCCTTGTGGACTATATGACCAGGTTATCTGCTGGCGAAAGACAGTACAAGGGAAAGACAGATGACTGAGTACCTGATAGTCTTTGACGAGGTTATCCACTAGAGGACAGTACTCTTGTCTTTCTTATCTACACAGATAGAGACAAGATAGTAAAGGAGGAGTCATTTAGGTTTTACGACCTTGATTAAGTTCTGTTTGGACAAGGATGTTATGTTCTTTGAAGGAGCCTGGATATTCAACATTGCTTTCAAATGGGGCTGTATACAGAGGCTAGGTTAGGTTAGGTTAGGTTATCTGTGGGCTAGATTTTGGGTAGGTTATTCGGAGGTATGCTAAACTGAGCTAGGTTCTCTGGAGTCAAGATTAGGTTAAGTCATTAAGATCGTTAGGTTTGGCTAGATTACATTGCCTTCAGGTTATTGGAGTCTAGGTCAAGTCATTGAGAGGGAAGGCTAGGTGCTAGGTTAAGGCATTGGGAGGGAAGGCTAGGTGCTAGGTTAAGACATTGGGAGGGAAGGCTAGGTTAGGTTAGGTTAGGTTAGTTAGGTTAGAAGATTGAGTCCCAATAGGTTATATACAACGGTAGGGCTAGACAGGGTTAGGTTAGGTTAGGTTAGAAGATTGAGTCCCAATAGGTTATATACAACGGTAGGGCTAGACAGGGTTAGGCTAAGTCATCCGGCCAGGTTGGGTCAGGTTATCCGGAGGTTCCGGTTATGAACAGTACACAAAAACACTGTGACTGGATGTTTTCGTTGCGACAGTAGCCTTGTCCACAAGGCCAACAGTCTTCCCCCGTGCCAGGATAACGAAGGTGTAGTCACCGCTGAGCACAACGCGGAGCTAATCACATTACTCATTGCAGGCTGCTGCAAACTAAATTGCCTTGTCACACGAACGCAAAATCAGTAAATTTACACCAACGTAAAGCTAAAGTCTAAATTGATATTATATACATAATATTAATTCAAGCTTCGCAGGCAGCCACTTTGAAAAGTTAAGATCATAATCTGGTAATCCAAATAGAGGAATGATTTACACACACACACACACACACACACACACACACACACACACACACACACATCTATTTATCTATTTTGCTTTGTCGCTGTCTCCCGCGTTAGCGAGGTAGCGGAAGGAAACAGACGAAAGAATGGCCCAACCCCACCCACATACACATGCATATACATACACGTCCACACACGCAAATGTACATACCTATACATCTCAACGTATACATATATATATACACACACAGACATATACATATATACACATGTACATAATTTATACTGTCTGCCTTTATTCATTCCCATCGTCCACCCCACCACACATGAAATAACAACCCCCTCCCCCCCTCATGTGCGCGAGGTAGCGCATGGAAAAGACAACAAAGGCCACATTCGTTCACACTCAGTCTCTAGCTGTCATGTAATAATGCACCGAAACCACAGCTCCCTTTCCACATCCAGGCCCCACACAACCTTCCATGGTTTACCCCAGACGCTTCACATGCCCTGGTTCAATCCATTGACAGCACGTCGACCCCGGTATACCACATCGTTCCAATTCACTCTATTCCTTGCACGCTTTTCCCCTTCCTGCATGTTCAGGCCCCGATCACTCAAAATCGTTTTCACTCCATCTTTCTACCTCCAGTTTGGTCTCCCACTTCTCCTCGTTCCCTCCACCTCTGACACATATATCCTCTTGGTCAATCTTTCCTCACTCATTCTCTCTATATGACCAAACCATTTCAGAACACCCTCGTCTGCTCTCTCAGCCACACTCTTCTTATTACCACACATCTCTCTTACCCTATCATTACTTACTCGATCAAACCACCTCACACCACATATTGTCCTCAAACATCTCATTTCCAACACATCTACCCTCCTGCGCACAACTCTATCCATAGCCCACGCCTCGCAACCATATAACATTGTTGGAACCGCTATTCCTTCAAACATACCCATTTTTGCTTTCCGAGATAATGTTCTCGACTTCCACACATTCTTCAACGCTCCCAGAACTTTCGCCCCCTCCCCCACCCTATGATTCACTTCCGCTTCCATGGTTCCATCCGCTGCCAAATCCACTCCCAGATATCTAGAACACTTCACTTCTCCAGTTTTTGTCCATTCAAACTTACCTCCCAGTTGACTTGTCCCTCAACCCTACTGTACCTAATAACCTTGCTCTTATTCGCATTTACTCTCAGCTTTCTTCTTTCACATACTTTACCAAACTCAGTCACCAGCTTCTGCAGTTTCTCACACGAATCAGCCACCAGCGCTGTATCATCAGCGAACAACAACTCACTTCCCAAGCTCTCTCATCCATAACAGACTGCATACTTGCCCCTCTTTCCAAAACTCTTGCATTCATTTCCCTAACAACCCCATCCATAAACAAATTAAACAATCATGGAGACATCAGACACCCCTGCCGTAAACTTACATTCACTGAGAACCAATCACTTTCCTCCCTTCCTAAACGTACACATGCCTTACATCCTCGATAAAAACTTTTCACTGCTTCTAACAACCTGCCTCCCACACCATATATTCTTAATACCTTCCACAGAGCTTCTCTGTCAACTCTATCATATGCCTTCTCCAGATCCATAAATACTACATACAAATCCATTTGCTTTTCTCAGTATTTCTCACATACATTCCTCATAGCAAACACCTGATCCACACATCCTCTACCACTTCTGAACCACACTGATCTTCCCCAATCTGATGCTCTGTACATGCCTTCACCCTCTCAATCAATACCCTCCCATATAAATTCCCAGGAATGCTCAACAAACTTATATCTCTGTAATTTGAGCACTCACCTTCGTCCCCTTTGCCTTTGTAAAATGGCACTATTCAAGCATTCCGCCAATCCTCAGGCACCTCACCATGAATCATACATACATTAAATAACCTTACCAACCAGTCAACAATACAGTCACCCCCTTTTTTAATAAATTCCACTGCAATACCATCCAAACCTGCTGCCTTGCCGGCTTTCATCTTTCGCAAAGCTTTTACAACCTCTTCTCTGTTTATCAAATCATTCTCCCTAACCCTCTCACTTTGCACACCACCTCGACCAAAACACCTTATATCTGCTACTCTATCATCAAACACATTCAACAGACCTTCAAAATACTCACTCCATCTCCTCACATCACCATTACTTGTCATCACCTCCCCATTAGCCCCCTTCACTGAAGTTCCCATTTGTTCCCTTGTCTTAATTACTTTATTTACCTCCTTCCAAAACATCTTTTTACTCTCCCTAAGATTTAATGATATTCTCTCACCCCAACTCTCATTTGCCCTTTTTCACCACTTGCACCTTTCTCTTGACCTCCTGCCTCTTTCTTTTATACATCTCCCAGTCATTTGCATTATTTCCCTGCAAAAATCGTCCAAATACCTCTCTCTTCTCTTTCACTAATAATCTTACCTCTTCATCCCACCACTCACTACCTTTTCTAATCTGCCCACCTCCCACGCTTCTCAATGCCACAAGCATCTTTTGCGCAAGTCATCACTGCTTCCCTAAATACATCCCATTCCTCCCCCACTCCCCTTACGCCATTTGTTCTCACCTTTTTCCATTCTGTACTCAGTCTCTACTGGTACTTCCTCACACAAGTCTCCTTCCCAAGCTCACTTACTCTCACCACTCTTTTCACCCCAACATTCTCTCTTCTTTTCTGAAAACCTCTACAAATCTTCACCTTCGCCTCCACAAGATAATGATCAGACATCCCTCCAGTTGCACCTCTCAGCACGTTAACATCCAAAAGTCTCTCTTTCGCGCGCCTAT
>NC_092261.1:16544645-16549645 GCF_036320965.1 Panulirus ornatus | reverse complement strand
TGTGGCATTTATGGATCTGGGGATGGCACACGATATGGTGTGGTAGATAAGCTGCTAGAAGCAGTGTAGAGTGTTTATCAATAGTGTAATGCATGTGTAGGAGTAGGTAGAGAGGAGAGCGAATGGTTCCCAGTGAAGATCGGTCTGCACCAGAGGTGTATGATGTCAGCATGGTTGCTTAATTTCTTTTTATGGATGGGGTGGTTAAGGACGTGAATGCAAGAGTCTTGCAGGGCATGGCGACTATGCAGTCTATGGGGGATGAGAGGGCCTTGAATGTGAGTCAGTAGTTCCCCAGTGATATAGTACTGGTGGCTGATTCGAATAAGAAACTGTTGAAGTTGGTGACTGAGTTTAGAGAAGTGTGTGAAAGGAGGAAGTTGAGCGTAAATGTAAGTAGAAGCAAGGTTGTTAGGTTCAGCAGGGTTGAGGGACAAGTTAGTTGGAAGATAAGTTTGAATGGAGAAAAATTGGAGGAAATTGAGTGCTTTATATATCTGGGATTGGACTTGGCATCGAATAGAACCATGGAAGCGGAAGTGAGTCGTAGGGTTGGGGAGGGGGCAAAGGTTTTGGGGGCGATGAAGAATGTGTGGAAAATGAGCCGTTATCAGGGAGCGATGAAGAATGTGTTGAGGGTGGATGTGATGGAAATGAAATGTCTGAGGACAATATGTGGTGTGAGGTGGTGTGATTAAGTAATTAAATGGTAAGAAAGATGTGTAGAAATGAAAAGAGTGTGGTTGAGATACCAGAAGAGGGTGTGTTGAAATGGTTTGCACATGAGGAGAAAAAGAGTGAGGAAAGGTTGACAAAGGGGATATATGTGTCAGAAGTGGAGAGAATAAGAAGCGGGAGACGAAATTGCAGAATGTAGGATGGAGTGAAAAAGATTTTAAGCGATCGGAGCCTGGATATGCAGGCGGGTGAAAGGCGTGCACGGAATAGAGTGAACTGGAACGATGTGGTATACTTGGGGTCAACATGTCGTCGATGGACTGAACCAGGGTATGTGAAGCGTCTGGGGTAAACCATGGGAAGGTCTGTGGGGCCTGGTTAAGGATAAGGGAGCTGTCACTATCTAGGAAGGCAGTAATGGGCATGTGTGAAGGTACAGTAGTCCCCACGGTGGTGTATGGATGCGAGGTATGAGCGACTGGTCAGAAAGCACGGTGAGGATGAATGTATTGGGAATGAAATGGTTGGGGATATGTGGCGTGAGGTGGGGGCTGGTTGATCGAGTATGACATAAGGTTAAAAGAGAGATGTGGATACCTCTCAAGTATAGGTTCATCTTTGGCAAGGAGAGAACAGTCTCGTCAAGGAACTCCCCATCCTAAAGGAGTCCTTCATTTCCCTGTGGCTGTAGCGCAGTCATAGAGCATTATGTATCACATTATGCCCTCAAGCAGCAAGATTCGAACCTCTACCGCTCGTGTGAGATCCGGGTACGCTACCCACCAAATATATATATATATATATATATATATATATATATATATATATATATATATATATATATATATATACACACAAGTCCATTCTTTTGAGTCATTCTACAGGTTGAGTGCCTCGTACCGCTTACAAGAGAAAGATCTAAACATATGTAATGTGTTCGTGTTTGAATCAGTATATCCGAAAAAATTCTTATACCCGTTGGTCTGTCACATGTAGAAGTGCATTTGTGAAGAAAATTAGATACCTCTTCATGCATGTTAATAAGCTAATTAATATTCATGATCTGCAAATGATGTTTTTGCGAATAGAATTTTGGTTTTCATGTCCGCAGAATTATTTCGTGGCTTTTTCTTACCGGATGACCTTTTTCTATTTTTTCTACCTTTTTTTCTCCACGATAAGAATTAGTTACTGGTCAGTGGTTCAGTTAGGGAGTTATTGAACTGAGTTCGTCGGTCGAGAAAAAAAAAATATGTATGAAATAGAAAAAAAAACATGATTTTAATTAGAGCGTACATGGCGGTGCAGAATTCTGCCGTGGCCAGACATGGGTTTCGATGCTGATGTAACTAATTTTTTATAAAGAGGTGGATTAATAAAGTAATCAATTAGTTGATTAATAATTTTAAAAAGTGGCTTCGAGGAAAAATACACCTACGTTTACACACACACACACACACACACACACACACACACACACACTCATGGAGGCTACAGTGATGTAAAGGTTAGAGTTACTGACCATGAGCCAGCACAGGCCACCCTGGGTTCGTGCCAGCATGGGTTCGAATCCTTGGCGTGGCAGCCGGTCCACAGTCCATCCAGCTGTTCATCCACCCCGAGAAGCTGCTCGACAGAAAGGGTACTTGCCATATGCTTTGTTGAATGTGTGTATGTGTGCGTAAGACAAGAGGAACATCGGTTAAGGGGGCAAATGGGGAGGTAATAACAAGTAGTGGTGAAGTGAGAAGGAGATGGAGTGAGTATTTTCAAGGTTTGTTGAATGTGTTTGATGATAGAGTGGCAGATATAGGGTGTTTTGGTCGAGGTGGTGTACGAAGTGAGAGGGTCAGGGTGAATGGTTTGGTAAACAGAGAAGAGGTAGTGAAAGCTCTGCGGAAAATGAAAGCCGGCAAGGCGGCGGATTTGGATGGTATTGCTGTGGAATCTATCAAAAAAAGGGGTGACTGTGTTGTTGACTGGTTGGTAAGGATATTCAATGTATGTATGGATCATGGTGAAGTGCCTGAGGATTGGCGAAATGCATACGTAGTGCCATTGTACAAAGGCACAGGGGATAAAGGTGAGTATTCAAATTACAGAGACATAAGTTTGTTGAGTATTCCTGAGGAATTATATGGAAGGGTATTGATCGAGAGGGTAAAGACATGTGCAGAGCATCAGACTAGGAAGAGCAGTGTGGTTTCAGAAGTGGTAAAGGAAGTGTGGATCAGGTGTTTGCTTTGAAAAATGTATGTGAGAAATACTTAAAAAAACAAATGGATTTGTATTTAGCATTTATGGATCTGGCAAAGGCATATGATGGGGTGGATAGAGATACTTTATGGAAGGTTTTAAGAGTATATGGTGTGGGAAGTAAGTTGCTAGAAGCAGTGAAAAGTTTTTACCAAGGATGTAAGGCATGTCTACGAGTAGGAATAATGGAAAGTGATTGGCTCCCAGTGAATGTCGGTTTGCGGCAGAGGTGCGTGATGTCTCCATGGTTGTTAAATTTGTTTATGGATTGGGTGGTTAGGAAGGTGAATGCAAGAGTTTTGAAGAGAAGGGCAAGTATGCAGTTGTTCTGGATGAGAGGGCATGGGAAGTGAGTCATTGTTGTTCGCTGATGATACACCGCTGGTGGCTGATTCGGATGAGAAACTGCAGTAGTTGGTGACTGAGTTTGGTAAAGAGTGTAATAGAAGAAAGTTGAGAGTAAATGTGAATAAGAGCAAGAAAATTAGATTCAGTAGGGTTGAGGGACAAGTTAATTGGGATGTAAGTTTGTATTGAGAAAAATGGAGGAAGTGAAGTGTTTTAGATGTCTGGGAGTGGACTTAGCAGCTGATGGACCATGGAAGTGGAAGTGTCATTGGGTGGGAGAGGGAGCGAGGGTTCTGGGAGCGTTGAAGAATGTGTGGAAAACGAGAACGCTATCTCCGGGAGCAAAATTGCGTATCTTTGAAGGAATAGTGATTCCAACAATGTTACATGGTTGCGAGGCATGGGCTATAGATAGGGCTGTGCGGAGGAGGGTGGATGTATTAGAAATGAAATGTTTGAGGACATGGGGTGTGACGTGGTTTGATCGAGTGCGTAACGCAAGGATAAGAGAGATGTGAGGTAATAAAAAGAGTGTGTTTGAGAGAGCAGAAGAGGGTGTGTTGAAATGGTTTGGACACATGGAGAGAATGAGGGAGGAAAAATTGACAGAGAGGATATATGTGTCAGAGGTGGAGGGAATAAGGAGAAGCGGGAGCCCAAACTGGAGGTGGAAGGATGGAGTGAAAAATATTTTGAGCGATCGTGGCCTGAACATACAGGAGGGTGAAAGGCGTGCAAGGCATAGAGTGAATTGGAACAATGTGGTATACCGGGGTCGACGTGGTGTCAATGGATTGAACCAGGGCATGTGAAGCGTCTGGGGTAAACCATGGAAAGTTTTGTGGGGGCCTAGATGTGGAAAAGGAGCTGTGGTTTCGGTGCATTATCCATGACAGCTAGAGACTGAGTGTGAACTAATGTGGCCTTTGTTGTCTTTTCCTAGTGCTACCTCGCGCACATGTGGGGGTAGAGGGTTGTCATTTCATGTGTGGCGGGTTGGCGACACATATATAAACATATACATGTGTGTATATGTATATGTCTGTGTGTGTATATATACGTATACGTTGAGATGTATAGGTATGTATATGTGCTGTGTGTGGACGTGTATGTATATACATGTGTATGTAGGTGGGTTGGACAATTCTTTCGTTGGACAATTCTTTTCCCCTATCCCCAGGGATAGGAGAAAAAGAAATATATATATATATATATATATATATATATATATATATATATATATATATATATATATATATATATATATATATATATATATATATATATAAAGTCCACGGGGAAATAAAACAATAAGTTCCCAAGTGCACTTTCGTGTAATAATCACATCATGAACAAAGTTAAGACGTGTCAACACAAGTGTAAGACTCTCTCCTCGTAAAACACAATTAGTAATCACACACACACATACACACACACACACACACACACACACACACACACACACACACACACACACACACACAATTTTGAAGGACCATACACCAAATTTCGAAGCGGGCTTCCCTGGTAAAGTAGTTCAGCGTCGCGGATCATTTAACTCGCGGACCTATCCGGGTTGATATCTTAGGTGCGGCAGTCGGCCCACAGTCAACCCCTTTTATCCATCCCCATCTCGTGGTTTACCGAAAAAAATGGGTACCTGGCTTATAGTGGAACGTGTGTGTGTGTGTGTGTGTGTGTACAAAGACATATTACAT
>NC_092261.1:16417145-16539645 GCF_036320965.1 Panulirus ornatus | reverse complement strand
TTCTTCAGTGGACCGTCATAAAGAATACAAAAATAAGTTCAGTGGGCGGGAGGGGCTCAGGTTATGCTACTTCCTCTATTTCTGGCTCGTCCGTCAGTTGTACAGAGGTTAAGATGAAGACAAGTTGTGAATTTACCCAGCAAAGCAATGGTCGTGTTGTGAGACGGAGGGGATCACCGGAGGTGAGGAGGTGGGTGCCTGTAGTGGGAGGAGGTGGGTTGTTGCGCAGGGAGAGGTGGCTCCTTAAGGAGCATGAAATGTGGAAATTGTGATCTGAGGAAGCCATTGGAGGAGCGAGGTAATGGGTAAGAGCGTGGAGGAGCGGGTGTTTAGTGTGGCTGAGTAAGAGTAACAGATGAACTTGTTGGTTTAGTGTGGTTGATCTGAAGGTGGACCTGCTGGTTTGGAGTGGTTGGTCTGGAGTAACAGGTGGACCAGTTGGTTTAAAGTGGTTGGTCTGGAGTAACAGGTGGACCAGTTGGTTTAAAGTGGTTGGTCTGGAGTAACAGGTGGACCAGTTGGTATAAAGTGGTTGGTCTGGAGTAACAGGTGGACCAGTTGGTATAAATTGGTTGGTAACAGGTGGACCAGTTGGTATAGAGTGGTTGGTCTGGAGTAACAGGAATAAAACGCTGTAGCTCGGTGTAACAGACATGACACCCGTAACATGAACGGCTACCTTAGCGGGAGGCAGACACCATATACTCGCTAACACTCAGGCAAGAGAGCGTATGGGAGTACACACTTGCTTACGAGCACTTGCGAAGTTATTTCTTAGCACTTAGTACTGAGAGAGAGAGAGAGAGAGAGAGAGAGAGAGAGAGAGAGAGAGAGAGAGAGAGAGAGAGAGAGAGAGAGAGAGAGTTCTCTACTGGACCTTCGACTAAACTTAACGATTAGGCAGGGCGAGCGCGTTGCGCTCTCCACGAGAGTAACTGTCAACTTACCATCGGCAAAAGTATTTTGCCATTTAAGAGAAGTCATGTCTAGTAAAGCCTATACCCTCGGAAGTCCATGCAACAGCGTGACATGGGGCAACAGAAGGTTATGTTTTACTCCCTCACTTTGAAGATCACCTCACTGACTGAGGTGTGAGGTGGTAACCAATTCTTCCCCAGTGGCAGAACAACAGCTCAGAAACAATGATGTATATGCACACGTCACCAGACAACACATATGTGGGACTTATTGGAGAAATGAGTGAATGTGAGGATGAATTTGAAGTAGTATGCGAAATATGAATAGCACAACTGTAACCTAATCTTACAATAGTATGCGAAATATGAATAGCAAAACCTGTAACCTAATCTTACAGTTAGATTGTCATGTAGTGTATTCATTATGTTTAAGCAGTTACACCTCTAAGTCCCTTCGCAGTACAAACGTCCTTTTGTTGAATATGAATCATATGATTCATCTTTATCATCTCTTTCATGTATATTCGTATTATCAGACATACAGTCACAACGGGAAGCATGATGAATAATAACAGCCTCGGTGCATCGTAAGTCCACAGAGGGATTAATTTGTGGTGACAGTGGAGTGGCAGCTGGCAATGTGTATACAGGAAGAATACACTTGTCACGTCCAACTGTGCACCACCTGTTCCCATTCAAGAGTCATTCTTCACTCTTGTCCTTAATGGTTCAGAACGCCAAATTTCCACCGGTCAGTAATCTCATGAGTTACGTCGTTAATGATCTTGTTAAGAACACCTGGTCCTGTAGTTCAGTGTCTTTTAACTATTGTCGTTGATTAGTCTTAAAACACGTGTCCTCTTTGGTCAATATCTCGCCACTTCCATCCTAAGTAACACGTGTTTCCATTGATCATTATCACATATTGACTCCTGTCGATGATGATGATCTTTCGTTAAGACACCTGTTCTCGTTGGTCAACAACTCGTCATTTCCCCTCCGTAATGACCCTCCTGATGATGGAGGCCAGATTGAACGAATATTTCCACCGAGTTCATCCCACCCACACGAACATTTGGCAAGAGTTGAGACTATTCATTGGGGGGCCCGGCGATAAACAACGGAGTCTAGTTTAACGATGAGCAACGAGATTTCGTTTAATCCATCAGGGCCTTAGGTATGAAGACGCACTTCATTACACTAGGTTGGCCGGGGCTAATGCCTGCCCATCAGCGAGACTTATAGGTGGCTTTTTTCTGGCTAAGCCTCTCTGACGAATTGTATTTTAGTTTTTCCGACTTGTTAATGATAGCGAGTCGGGTCCAGCAACATTTGGTAATGATCATGCTGCATTTTCCCAGATTATTAAACGAAGAGAAATTGTCAAGCGTACGTAGATTTAGATTTTTTTTTTTGTCTTCGTAATACATTCGGAGTACATTTTGAAAATGTTGATAAACTTGTTCAAGATTATTCTTTCTTGTTTTTCTTACTTCTCAGTATATATTTATATATGTTGTCTGCTAAATTCCTGCGGTAGTCTCGAAGTATTCTGTATTTTGTCTATTATTATGATCCGGTTCGATCACAAGAGTCAAAATAGTTTTGAGAATCCTAAAGAAAACGGGCGTGTGTAGAAGGCGAACAAGTGCAGCGGAACAACATGGTGCTAAACGTAGATGAACAGAAGAAAACGGTAGATGGGTTCTAGCTGCTGCAGAGGCCTTTCAAAGGTATTTTTGAGACTTTAAGGACTTTATCTTTCCTTATGTGTCAATTTATATTTACACTTTCACTTCTACATACTTTGCACCATGTTAGGTGAAGGAAGTTTATAACTTTCTCTGTTTCAGTTCTCCATACTTTTGGGATGTATCAGCTTAGAAATAAGTTGAAAGGAAGTTTCGATACAGATTTTACAGGCAAGAGTTGTACACAGGTTACAGCGAGTTCATGAGAAACATTCACTGCGTTTTATGTACTTCTAGAATCGAGTTCATGAGAAAGTTTCATTAAGGTTTGCGTGTTTTCTTCCTTTTTTTTTCGAGCGAGTTCATGAGAAAGTTCAATGTATCTTTATAAGCGATTTTATGAGGAAGTTTTATGCACTTTTAAAAGTGAGTTCATGAGAAAGTTTTATAAACTTTTATAAAGGAGTTCATGAAGTTTTATACACTTTTATAACCTGGTTCATGAGAGTGTCACACTTTTATAAGCGAGTTTATGGGAAAGTTTCATACACTTTTATATGTTGGTTCATGAAGAAGTTTTATACGCTTTTATAAGCTGGTTCATGAGAAAGTGTCATACACTTTTATAAGAGTTTATAGGGAAGTTTCATACACTTTTGTATGCTGGTTCATGAGGAAGTTTTATACGCTTATATAAGCTCGTTCATGAGGAAGTTTTATACACTTTGATAAGATGGTTTATGACGAAGTTTTGCAAAAGCTTCGAAAGAAATCATACTCGGACATTTGGGACGTAAGCCTTCTCTATTCTCTTGAGAGTTCACGTTTAATCTCGTCGAATATTTGAAGGTAAGTGATTGCCAACTGATGGCATATATATATATATACACACACACCGTCGTGTCTCATCTTCCTCAGTCCACCCAGCAGCCCCTCCACATTCAAGAAATAGGAAGCAGCATTATGCCCTAAGTGCCCCATGATTACAGGCTATTACACCACTATTATTTAACAGACTAATTATCCCGAAGGTCGGTATAAGCTTCCCTCGCTAACTGTCATGAAATTTGCCCTTGCCATGACTGCACCATCAAAAATGGTGAAGCCAAGCACGCCCTATCGACTGACATTGGTAGTGGGAAAGGCATATACAAGTCTCTCGAATGGTTCATGGTGATGGTGGGGATGGTGATGATGGGGGTGGTGATGGGAGAAGGGTCGAAGTTGATGGTTGTAGTGATGGGGGTATCATTTGATAATGTTGGTCTCCATAATTGTGGCGAGGAAGATGATAGTGATGATGATGATGATCGCCATAGTTATGATGATGATAGTGATGATGGTGGTCACTGTGGTTGTGGTGACGGTGATGGTTCCTGTGGTGGTTGTGGTTGTGGAAGTGGTGGTTCTGGTGATGTTGATGGTAGATGATGTGGTAAATGATGATAGTGATGATGATGGTGGTGGTAATGTTGGAGTAATGGTGAATTGCGATGATAATGATAGCAGTAATGATAATGGTGAATATTCACATCGTATATGATTGGATTTGACAGTGACATTGCAGATGAAGTTGGTTGTGGAGATGGTGATGCTTGCGGAGGAGATGATGATGGTGTAAGTACTGATGGTGATTCGTGTTATAGGCAGTAATTGTCATGATTATGATGGCATAAGTAGTGATGATGATGATGATGACGGTATAAGCAGTGATGATGGTGATGGTGATGATGATGATGACGGTATAAGCAGTGAAGGTGATGATGATGATGATGAGGGTATAAGCAGTGATGGTGATGATGATGATGATGACGGTATAAGCAGTGATGGTGATGATGATGATGAGGGTATAAGCAGTGAAGGTGATGATGAAGATGACGGTATAAGCAGTGATGGTGATGATGAAGATGACTGTATAAGTAAGTAGTGAGATGGACGAGAGTAATGTATTCAGTGATGGTGACAGTGTGTGATACATTTGATAATGATTGGGATAATGATAGTCATAGTCATCTTGAAGCCAGATGATGTAGATGGTGACACGATGGTGATAAGTAGTAGTGATGACGAATATAGTGATGACCCTTTATAGAAATGATACCGTTGATGAAGATGAAGAATAATAACAATAATGACATTGATATTGATGATAATGATCATAATAACTGTAATGAACACCGTAATGACAGTTACTAATCAAAATTCTCAACTAGACCAGAAGAAACACTTAGAATAAAAAGACTGACTGTCAGTTTACAACACTTAATGCCTGGAGTGTATCTGCCTTATGCTTGTTACAGTAACATGAGGACCCAGGTTCGATTCCAGCCCCTAAGCACAAGCCCAGATGCATAACTTACACGTTGATACACATTTTACATATAATAGGAACTAGAAAGGCGATGTAGAATTAGACAGTAATCCATACTGTCCAAAGGAGCCAGCCAGTAGTTGTTCGGACTGTCCGAATAACATCGAAGTTCGGATCGTCTGAATCGGCCAGTAATCCGAATAAAACAAACACCCGGATTGTTCGAATACAACAGACGACCGGACTGTCTGAAGAAAACAGAAAGCCGAACTCTACGTATTAGCCAGTGGCCCTGTCTGTCCGAATAAGACAGAAGCCGTGACTGTCCGAATAAGACAGAAGCCCTGACTGTCCGAATAAGACAGAAGCCCTGACTGTCCGAATGAGATAGGAGGCCTGACTGTCCGAATAAGACAGAAGCCCTGACTGTCCGAATAAGACAGAAGCCCTGACTGTCCGAATGAGACAGAAGCCCTGACTGTCCGAATAAGACAGAAGCCCTGACTGTCCGAATAAGACAGGAGCCCTGACTGTCCGAATGAGACAGGAGCCCTGACTGTCCGATTGAGACTGGAGCCCTGACTGTCCGAATGAGACAGGAGCCCTGACTGTCCGAATGAGACAGGAGCCCTGACTGTCCGAATGAGACAGGAGCCCTGACTGTCCGAATGAGACAGAAGCCCTGACTGTCCGAATGAGACAGAAGCCCTGACTGTCCGAATGAGACAGGAGCCCTGACTGTCCGAATGAGACAGAAGCCCTGACTGTCCGAATGAGACAGGAGCCCTGACTGTCCGAATGAGACAGAAGCCCTGACTGTCCGAATGAGACAGAAGCCCTGACAGTCCGGCTCGCCCAGTAGCCCAGACTTTCTGTTGTAAACTTATGAGAGCGAGAAGTGATGTTGGCTGGAAGGCTGGAAAAGAAAATGGGATTCTTGATGTGGAACACGATAGCTGGGTGTTCATCTCTGATTGTTTTAAGATTAAATTGCCTTTTTAGGTTTATATCCTGCAATCACAGTAATACATTGTGACTCTTATCTACTTTTTTTTTTTTTCAAAGATTTGTGTATTTTCACATTTATTCAATCTATCTAGCGACTAACATTATACATTCGTCCTTAGATTTATTAATGTTTCGTACGTCAAGAATATGCAATGAGAGAAATTTTCTCTTGTATATGAATACATCAAGGTAGTTTCAAAGGCATCAATAATACAGTCTCTCTCTCTCAGCTACAGTTAGACAAGTACAGTCATTTACAGTCATGTCATCACGACCTTCAATAGTTAATCAATTCGTTGATATGTTCTTTGCCGGAACTGCATGACTCAGGGTGTCGCTGGAACATTATACCTGCGGCTGAATCTTGTAGAAACTTGACTAAATGGTCTTAGCTTGATTGAAGGAAATGTGTACCCAGGGGTCTGTGGTGTCCTACGTGTAAAACACAATCGGAGGGGCAGTGTGAGAGAGAGAGAGAGAGAGAGAGAGAGAGAGAGAGAGAGAGAGAGAGAGAGAGAGAGAGAGAGAGAATATTGGGCATCGCCTCCGAGATGTTACAGTGAAACGTCACCTTTTGACGAGGCTCTGTATCACTGAGAGTACAATCTCGTTAGGGAACTTCTCACTCCAAAGGGAGTGACACATATCCCAGCTCCTGGTAGTAGCGCAGCCTTTAGAAAGAGGTCTTGGTTAACACCAGGACTCTTGCATAGAAATTTGCTCTTCGGGGAATTAAAAATGTATATAAGATGTGTGTGTGTGTGTGTGTGTGTGTGTGTGTGTGTGTGTGTGTGTGTGTGTGTGTGTGTGTGTGTGTGTTTTCCTACCATGGTTCTAAATGGGATAGGACGTGTTGTGTTTCAAAGTATTGAAGATTGTCATCAGTTGTGTCCTATAAACCACCATCATCATCCTCTCTCTCTCTCTCTCTCTCTCTCTCTCTCTCTCTCTCTCTCTCTCTCTCTCTCCCTCTCCCTCCGTCCCACTCCCCTTCATGACGTCATTGCCACCATCTCCGCTGCGTTTCTGTTAAATGGAAAGATTTTATCACGGGCAAGCCACCGACCAGGGAGATATATTACCGGCGCTGCCCCGCCTGGGTATCTAGAGGAGGGTTTTACTTGACGGCTGCGCAGTTCAGGCCGGCACCACAGTGGCTGCGCAAGGTCTCGAAGTTGGTCTTTTGGGCCGCTTGTACACAGGGGGGGGAAAAACACAGACGTCCACACTCGAACTGTATTTGTCGTCAATCAATCACGCTTCACGACGCGTAGCTCAAAGGACTCGTTCAATCAACCCTAACCCCAGATTCTTCTGCGGTGAGCGCTACGGGCCGGGCAGGGTAGGTGGAACCTGCCTTTATGGAAGAATCTTGTCATGAGTTCTCGTAAGAAAGCTCGTTCTCTCTCTCTCTCTCTCTCTCTCTCTCTCTCTCTCTCTCTCTCTCTCTCTCTCTCTCTCTCTCTCTCTCTCTCCTGCCGATCAACATGATGCTCTTATATAAGCCAGCTGCCCGTAGAGAGAGAATTAGAGGGAGTGAGTGAGTGAGTGAGTGAGAGTCTTGCGTTTATCAGGCACTGCCGCACGTACCTGGGAGACATCCTGGGACACATCCTGGGACAAACTCTAGTGGAAGTTCACCAGTTTCTCTCCAACAGAAACGCTGCGGAGTTGGTGGTGATGACGTCATGAAGGAGAGAGGGACGGAGAGAGAGAGAGAGAGAGAGAGAGAGAGAGAGAGAGAGAGAGAGAGAGTTTGAGATAATGAACACTTCTCTGAATCTGTACATTCCGCCAGTTGCCACGAGCAACAGCCATATAAAAAAAATATATATATATATATATATATACATATACAATTATTTACATATATGAATATTTACATAAGTACGCAAAGGGATTTCAGTCATGCAGAAGTAAGCTCTTCCGTCTACGTCGTTGTAAGTGAGCGTTTACCTGCGCACCAAACGAAAAATGCAAGATTACGTATCATTATCTGATGTTGCTTGTATTTACATGATATATTCACCTTCTTAAGTTATTGTCTACATTCATGTTGTATGAACATATTCGTAAATATATATATATATATATATATATATATATATATATATATATATATATATATATATATATATATTTTTTTTTTTTTTTTTTTTTTTTTTTTTTTTCATACTATTCGCCATTTCCCGCGTTAGCAAGGTAGCGTTAAGAACAGAGGACTGGGCCTCTGAGGGAATATCCTCACCTGGCCTCATTCTCTGTTCCTTCTTTTGGAAAATTAAAAAAAACGAGAGGGGAGGATTTCCAGCCCCCCGCTCCCTCCCCTTTTAGTCGCCTTCTACGACACGCAGGGAATACGTGGGAAGTATTCTTTCTCCCCTATCCCCAGGGATAATATATATATATATATATATATATATATATATATATATATATATATTGATACAAATTCGCCATTTCCCGCGTTAGCGAGGTAGCGTTAAGATCATGGGATTGAGCCTTAGGGAGAATATCCTCACTTGGCCCCCTTTTATGTGTGTGTGTGTGTGTGTGTGTGTGTGTGTGCCCCCCTCCCCCTTATTTAGAATTTTCCCTACAAGAATAACATACCTTGTGGTCAGGTCGTCACCTACTTGCTCATATAATATACATGGCAGCCCCTGCACACACCCGTTGTCTTTACTGCCGGTGGAAGAAAAAGTTGTAAGTCTCCTATTTTATTGAAGATTATTGAAGGACATTCTTACTCAAGTACCTCGAAGTCTGACTACTTTTTCTTGTCTCTCAATTACATTTTCTTTTTCTTTCATTCTGGTAAGGTTGGGTAGTGGTGGAGAATGTTTGCTTCGTTATACGTTTACTTCGTTGTAAATTTACCTCACCCCCCCCGGCCCAGATGTAAGTTTAATTTCGTTATACGCTTGTTGCGTTATGCGTTTAGTCGCGTGGCCTTTGATCTGGGCGTCTGCTTGCCTGTTGCTTGGAATGACCACAGTGGTTTCATGCTGACAGAGCGGGAATATTACCAGCATGAACCCCTCCCTACCAGCAGCGAGCAACGAGACGCTCAGAAGAATGATGTAATAAGGAAGTGAATGCTTATTTCCTTCGAAATATGTAAAAAGGAAGTGAATGCTTATTTCCTCCGAGATACGTAATAAGGAAGTGAGTGCTTATTTCCTCCGAAGAATGTAATGAGGAAGTGAATGCTTATTTCCTCTGAGATATGTAATAAGGAAGTGAATGCTTATTTCCTTCGAGATATGTAATGAGGAAGTGAATGCTTATTTCCTTCGAAGAATGTAATGAGGAAGTGAATGCTTATTTCCTCCGAGATATGTAATAAGGAAGTGAATGCTTATTTCCTTCGAGATATGTAATAAGGAAGTGAATGCTTATTACCTCCGAAGAATGTAATGAGGAAGTGAATGCTTATTTCCTTCGAAGAATGTAATGAGGAAGTGAATGCTTATTTCCTCTGAGATATGTAATAAGGAAGTGAATGCTTATTTCCTTCTAGATATGTAATGAGGAAGTGAATGCTTATTTCCTTCGAAGAATGTAATGAGGAAGTGAATGCTTATTTCCTCCGAGATATGTAATAAGGAAGTGAATGCTTATTTCCTTCGAGATATGTAATAAGGAAGTGAATGCTTATTTCGTCCGAGATATGTAATGAGGAAGCGAATGCTTATTTCCTCCGAGATATGTAATAAGGAAGTGAATACTTGTTTCCTTCGAAGAATGTAATAAGGAAGTGAATGCTTATTTCCTCCGAGATGTGTAATAAGGAAGTGAATGCTCATTCCCTCCGAAGAATGTTTTGAGGAAGTGAATGCTTATTTCCTTCGAAATATGTAATAAGGAAGTGAATGCTTATTTCCTTCGAAATATGTAATAAGGAAGTGAATGCTTATTTCCTCCGAGATATGTAATGAGGAAGTGAATGCTTATTTCCTTCGAGATATGTAATAAGGAAGTGAATGCTTATTTCGTCCGAGATATGTAATGAGGAAGCGAATGCTTATTTCCTCCGAGATATGTAATAAGGAAGTGAATACTTGTTTCCTTCGAAGAATGTAATAAGGAAGTGAATGCTTATTTCCTCCGAGATGTGTAATAAGGAAGTGAATGCTCATTCCCTCCGAAGAATGTAATGAGGAAGTGAATGCTTATTTCCTCCGAGATACGTGATAAGGAAGTGAGTGCTTATTCCCTCCGAAGAATGTTTTGAGGAAGTGAATGCTTATTTCCTCCGAGATACGTAATAAGGAAGTGAGTGCTTATTCCCTCCGAAGAATGTTTTGAGGAAGTGAATGCTTATTTCCTCCGAGATACGTAATAAGGAAGTGAATGCTCATTCCCTCCGAAGAATGTAATGAGGAAGTGAATGCTTATTTCCTCCTAGAAATGCAATAAGGAAGTAAATGCTTATTTCCTCCAATAATGGAATAAGGAAGTGAATGCTTATACCCTCCGAGAAATGTATTAAGGAAGTGAATACTTATTTCCTCCGAAAAATGTAATAAGGAAGTGAATGCTTATTTCTTCTGAGAAATGTAATAAGGAAGTGAAAGCTTATTTCCTCTGAAAAATGTAATAAGGAAGTGAATGCTTTTCCCCCGAGAAATGTAATAAGGAAGTGAATACTTATTTTCTCAGAAAAAATGTAATAAGGAAGTGAATGCTTATTTCCTCCGAGAAATGTAATAAGGAAGTGAATGCTTATTTTCTCAGAAAAAACTTAATAAGGAAGTGAATGCTTATTTCCTCCGAGAAATGTAATAAGGAAGTGAATGCTTATTTCCTCCGAGAAATGTAATAAGGAAGTGAATGCTTATTTCCTCCAAAAAAATGTAATATGGAAGTGAATGCTTATTTCCTCCAAAAATGTAATAAGGAAGTGAATGCTTATTTCCTCCGAAAAACGTATTCAAGTAGTGAAAATTCGTAAATATTTGAGTACAAGCAAATCCTGGATGAATCCACTTAAGGAGCGAAAACGAAGTGTTGGTTAATTCTCCGTTCCTTCCCCAGTGGTACTCGTACCTCCACACAATGCCCACCTAAAAAACAATTCCAAAACCCTGATGCCCACCACATATACACGCCCACAAACCTCTCCTGCACCCATGCTGGTGCACGGAGAACTCTTGCCACCAACACAGCCACAAAATACACATGCATCATGTGCCCGAGTTATCCATTCACAAACATGGTCATTTAAGTCCACCTATGATCACATAAACGCCGTTACCTACAGTCACATAAATGCCATGGAGAACTCCACCACACACAAGAGCACGGTGAACTCCTACAGCCATGTAAGCGTGAGAGAAGACCTCGCTCAAGAAGACCATTGCACAGTGTAAAGACCACAACCACGGCAAAAGCCATAGAACCTTACCTCACCAACCACGCAGAACGTACCCACATAGACATCCCACAGATCCCACCCACTTACATCCGAAGACCCGATCAGAGAACCTAAACCGTATATATGCACAACCACAGAACCTACCGACACCCATGTATAATGACGTAGACCTCATCCATGTACAAGACCACAGAACCCACCTGCAGCTTTGCAAACGTATGAAAAGATAAAAACATTCAAAACTTTCCCCACGTCCGTACACGACCCCTCGAAAATGGAAATCAACCCCGTACAAACACCCAAGGAAAGAACTTAGACAAGAAAACTGACACACAGTCAAAACCTATGCTCCACACACACACTATCATTAAACCTTCACTGTACATCGGTACACTCTGAAATTATCTTCCTTTTCTAAGCTGTCTTACCCTGCCTAACCCATCCTACTCTTTTTTTTTTTTCTTCACCCTTCCTAACCATCCAATTTAAAACGCCATAGAGAACCCAATCACTCTCAAGGGTACTGCATAACCCAGCGCCGACGCCCACGCCCTAAGCAGCCAGCTAGCCAGCCAACCAGCTGTCTTAAAACAACCGTTATAAGGGAAGGGGAGGGAAAGGCCCTGACGTAAGGGAGGGGCAGGGAAGGCTTCAAGTAAGGGAGGGAGGGGGAAGATCTGAAGTAAGAGAGGGGAAGGGAAGGCCTGAAGTAAGGGATGGGGAGGGAAGCCCTGAAGTAAGGGAGGGGGAGGGGAGGTCTTGAAGTAAGGGAGGGGGAGGGAAGGCCTCGAAGTAAGGGAGGGGGAGGGCCCTGAAGTATGGGAGGGGAAGGGGGATGGCCTGATGTAAGTGAGGGAGGGGAAAGCGCTGAAGTAATGGAGGGAGGGAGAGGGCCTTAGGTAAGGGAGATGGAGGGAAGCCCTGATGTAAGGGAGGGGGAAGGAAGCCCTGAAGTAAGGAAGGGAGGAAAGGTCTGAAGTAAGGGAGGTGGAGGGAAGCCCTGAAGTAAGGGAAGGAGGGGGAAGCCCTGAAGTAAGGGAAGGAGGGGGAAGCCCTGAAGTAAGGAAGGGGGAAGGAAGGCCTGAAGTAAGGGAGACGGGTAGGGAAGGCCCCAAAATAAGGGAGGTGGGAGGGGGAAGCCCTGAAATAATAACCCTCTCGTAATTCCTGATTGGCGTGCTTGCCGGACGTGACTTATACGCCGGGACAGTTACGCCTCCATCGAGGGTAGTTCCCGCCCCCTTCCGAGGGTAGTTAGGTCGAGTGAGACGGGTCGTTAGGCTCTCATTTCATTTCCCCGGTACGAGGAATTACAGTCAGGCTCGTTTAGTAGCAGTGGCGGCGGCTCGTCCGTCCGTCCGTGTGTGTGTGTGTGTGTGTCCCCCCCCCCCAAACACCCATCCCCCTCCCCCTTGATCTTGTCTTCCTCGTAATCTCGCGGGGAACTTTTTAGCAAATGTGTGGGTGGCTCTCTCTCTCTCCTTTCATCATCCGTTTCCGTCATCGGTCCAGGGTGTAATTGCCTCTTGTTGCTGTTGGGGAAAAAGATTCGATGTGATTAAACATGAAGAGTTTAATTTATCGTGCTGACGAGTTATGAGGGATCACAGTTTATTACTCTGAGTCTCTCTCTCTCTCTCTCTCTCTCTCTCTCTCTCTCTCTCTCTCTCTCTCTCTCTCTCTCTCTCTCTCTCTCTCTCTCATGGACGAGGTAAAGTGGTGTGTGTGTGTGTGTGTGTGTGTGTATGAGTTTGTGTGTTTGTGTGTGTACGAGTTTGTGTGTCTGTGTGTATGAGTTTGTGTGTGTGTGTGTGTGTTTGTGTGTGTGTGTGTGTGTGTGTGTGTGTGTGTGTGTGTGTGTTTTGTGTGTGTGTGTGAAGCAAACAGGTACATTGTTACGTCCCAAGTGAGAGAGAGAGAGAGAGAGAGAGAGAGAGAGAGAGAGAGAGAGAGAGAGAGAGAGAGAGAGAGGATGGAGATATCTCACTTCAGAAGCGGGAGCGAGGTTGAATCCGGGGGATAATCGACTTCGGAAGCGGCAGTGAACGTAGACACCCCCCCTCCCTCTGGGTGTAATCCACTTCAGAAGCGGAATCGGGAGCAGACCACGGCGATGGTCCACCTCAGAAGCGGGAGCGAAGAGGGGGTGGGGGAGTTGAACCGAGACCACCGTAATAGCCCACTTCATCAATTCTGAAGGGCCGCAGCTTCAGGGATGCAATATGTAATAACCGTTAGCAGGGAGGGAGGTCGGGGGGAAGCGTGGGTCGGGGAGTAGATCGTGGGTTCGGGGTGAAGAGCCGTGGGGAGCATAGGGCACGCGTGTGTCGCAGAGGGCAAGGCGTGGGTTGGGGAGCTACAGGCCGTGTCTCGGGGAGTCGAGGGCATGGGTTAGGGGCAAGGATTTGGGTTGGGGAGCAGGACGTGGGGAGACAACATGGGTGGGGAGCAAGGCGGATGCGTCGAGTGGCCAGTAGAATGAATGACTTCGTAGAGGTCTGTGGGCTTCCGTGGGTTGGGTGGTGTGGATGGACGGTGGAACAGTGGGTAGCGTAGTGTGGGTGGGCGGTGGAATGGTGGGTAGCGTAGTGTGGGTGGGCGGTGGAACAGTGGGTAGCGTAGTGTGGGTGGGCGGTGGAATGGTGGGTAGCGTAGTGTGGGTGGGCGGTGGAACAGTGGGTAGCGTAGTGTGGGTGGGCGGTGGAACAGTGGGTAGCGTAGTGTGGGTGGACGGTGGAACAGTGGGTAGCGTAGTGTGGGTGGACGGTGGAACAGTGGGTAGCGTAGTGTGGGTGGGCGGTGGAACAGTGGGTAGCGCAGTGTGGGTGGGCGGTGGAACAGTGGGTAGCGTAGTGTGGGTGGACGGTGGAACAGTGGGTAGCGTAGTGTGGGTGGACGGTGGAACAGTGGGTAGCGTAGTGTGGGTGGGCGGTGGAATGGTGGGTAGCGTAGTGTGGGTTGACGGTGGAACAGTGGGTAGCGTGGTGTGGGTGGACGGTGTAACAGTGGGTAGCGTGGTGTGGGTGGACGGTGGAACAGTGGGTAGCGTGGTGTGGGTGGACGGTGGAACAGTGGGTAGCGTAGTGTGGGTGGGCGGTGGAACAGTGGGTAGCGCAGTGTGGGTGGGCGGTGGAACAGTGGGTAGCGTAGTGTGGGTGGACGGTGGAACAGTGGGTAGCGTAGTGTGGGTGGGCGGTGGAATGGTGGGTAGCGTAGTGTGGATGGACGGTGGAACAGTGGGTAGCGTAGTGTGGGTGGGCGGTGGAACAGTGGGTAGCGTAGTGTGAGTGGGCGGTGGAATGGTGGGTACCGTAGCGTGGGTGGTCGATGGAACAGTGGATTGGGTGGCGTGGGTGGGGGTGGAACAGTGGATTGGGTGGCATGGGTGGGGGTGGAACAGTGGATTGGGTGCCGTGGTGGAGGTAGAACAGTGGATTGAGTGCCGTGGGTGGGGGTGGAACAGTGGGATGGGTGGCATGGATGAGGTAGCGTGGGGGAAGAACGAGTGGTGGGTGTGTTTAGGCGCTGTGGGCGGGGCGCACGGGGGCACTGATGTAAGATGCAAGTGTTTCAAGAATGAGTAAAGAGGTGGATGAGGTTTGAAGGTCGATCCGGGAGGTGAGTGAATATTTGTTGAGGAGGAGGAGGAGTGACTTATTTGTAGTAGTGTGTAAGGGTTGAGGTGAGTGCGAGGAAAGGGGATCCAGCAAGACAGGAGTAGCGTGAGCACGTCTCGTCTCGCACACTTCACAGAGGTGAGGATGTGATGGCGAGAAGCATTACTTTTGTTGTTAATTCTCCAAGTCTTCTTCTCCTAGTCCCTCAAAACTCATTATGAGGAGAGCATTTAGCCTCCCCGTCACTCCACTGGCGTGGGAGGGTTTTTGTTTCGAATCTCCTTCCGCTGTACTTGATTTTCCTTTTCCTCTGTCATGAAAATCGTGTTTATATGCTTTCCTGAACGTGCCATAAAAAGGATACAGAAATGTATATTTTCTATTGTCTTTTCATCATGATTCCCTAACTCCCTGGTTTCGATTTTTTTTTTTTTCACTCTTTGTCTTTCCTTTATATCAGTGTGTATCCTCAATTTCCTTCTTAATATTTCTCTCTCTCTCTCTCTCTCTCTCTCTCTCTCTCTCTCTCTCTCTCTCTCTCTCTCTCTCTCTCTCTCTCTCTCTCTCTCTCTCTCTCCATGATCATTCGTATTTTCATCTCATGCTCCCTCCATCCTTTCTTCTTCTTCTTCTCGTCCTACTTATCCTTCTCCTGTCTCCATCTTTACAATTCCCCTTGACATCTTGAGGACGTGTACATAATGGAGACAGTTTTTCAGTAAGCAGTGTAAGCAAAGAGGATAGAGTAGCGTTGCTTGATGAATTATATAGATGGAATAAAGAGGTTCTGGAGAGTCAGCGTTACAATCAATACTTTCAACCATCTGGTGACTTCAAAGGGAAGAAAAGTCCTGGGCAGTTGTGCAATTCTCTCTCTCTCTCTCTCTCTCTCTCTCTCTCTCTCTCTCTCTCTCTCTCTCTCTCTCTCTCTCTCTCTCTCTTATCTTGAGGGGTGGGGGGGACAAGATCCAGAAATACGTTTCTTGTCGAGCTCCAAATACAGTATAGATTTACTTTATAGATTTAACTTTATCCTTCTCAGATTCTCCCCCACCTCCACTCAACCTCCACCCAACTCCTTACCCCCCCTGCCAGCACCAGCTTTGCTTCCAGAACCAAAACTTTTTTTGGTTTTGTTTTGTTTTCTAAATCATCATTATTATAAGCTGTCCAAACCAAAGATCTAGCTATCTGGAATATTTGGTTATACTCCCCTTGAACGAAGTCACCATCTTTGGCTAGTACTTCCTCAGTTTCCAGACTGAAGGTTCTGTTTTTTCGTCCGTTTTCTTTTTTTTTTCAGTCCTTGTGTCTGGGTTTAGCAGTAGGTGTCATCTCTCTAAGGAACTTGACCTAAAGTGTTAGTTGTAGGATAACTATCCACACACACACACACACACACACACACACACACACACACACAAGGGTCTCTGTGGTGTATTGGTTATTATTACTGACGATGAGTCACCTCGACCCCATCCGGGATCCGGCTTGCATGGGTTCGAATGCTGAGCGCCTGAAGTGGGCCCGCACCCAAACCAGGTGTTGATCCTCATCTCGTAGCAGGTAGATAAATGGGTACGTGGCCGAGGTCGATGTATATGTTTTTTTGTGTGTGTATATGTATGTATGTATGTATGCACATATAGTAGTAAAAACATGGTACATGTATTTATACATCGTTCAGATACGGGGCAAGGGCAAAATTCTTTCCCCGTAACAGCATTAGTAATCACACACACACACACACACACACACACACACACACACACACACACACACACACACACACTATAAGCAATAAGAACTCTTCCATTTACCCCAACGTAAAAACTATTACCTTCACTTTACGTGTCCAGAGACACTTTGTGGGACCCCTTATGCCGGTAACTTAGGCTCGTGGGTTTTGCCAGTGATCATTACCAGAATTATTGGCTTCCACAAGACGACTGCAATTCTCGTGTCGTTTTGGTAGTTCGTGATGCTGCTTGCTTGTTGGCTTGTCCTTCGTGTGTGTGTGTGTGTGTCTAGATGCTGGAGGTCTGATAAGAGACCAGAACCACGAGGAAGATGAAGGCACCAATCACCAACGTATAAAAAGAGTATAATTGATTTTGTATATTATTCATGATCGTTGTATCACCACTCCTACGTGTAGTATATATCATTTTCTCCTCCTACCCTTTCTTCTATTTTCTTAAGAGATTTTTCCATTTTCCTATCTATAGTATCCGTTCATTAGGAGCCTTCTTGTTCGTTCTATAGCCAGGTTCCTTCACGTTTCGTGTCAGAAACATTTTGTCTCACTCATGACTAAACTGAGCCCCACTTTGCTCTGCCCTTGGGCTCAGGAATTCAGAGCACCGCCTCCCCGACACACGGTGTGAGGAGGTGCACAGCAGACGGAGTATCTGCGAGAGAGAGAGAGAGAGAGACGTAAAGCAAGTTACTGACAGGCAACAGATGACATACGGTCTATATGCAGCGCGAAGCTCCTCACGGACAACATGCACACGGACTGTACCACCACCACCCAAAGACATCGAGCCTCGAAGACACTCGGGCATAATGGAAGAGACATATTATCTCGATGATTGATCCTGTAATCTCGCGATCATTTGATAATCTGAAAATTCTCACTAGCCTTGGTGGAAGTTATGACCAGAGCCTGGGCATGGGGTAGAGAGAGAGAGAGAGAGAGAGAGAGAGAGAGAGAGAGAGAGAGAGAGAGAGAGAGAGAGAGGTTAGTTAACTTGTTCCTGGTGTGCTATTGACTCGTTTGGTCAATAGCATGTGCGGTAAAGCAGCCTATGAACGAGATTTACGAATACGACCGCCAACTCTTTTCGCTCACCGTACACGCACGACCCCGAAGTTATTTAATAAAGCATATTTTCCTGTAGGAGGTGTTCGAGAAATACTGAATTCGTGCGCATGCTTGTTTAGGAAATGGATGGACATAACAAACTACACCAGCTAAGATGTGTGAGAACTAAACGCACACACAAGCACACGCTCAAAAAGTGTATTTAGATACGCTTAACAAGCTGCTTGAGTTGAAGAGGGCAAATATCGTGCATGTATTTAAGAAAGACGACTTTGAAATTGCGCAGAACTACTGACATTGCTCTTGCAGGAGTGTAGTCTGTGAAAGACGGAAAACGATAATCAGAGAGGAAATGGATGGAATAGCAAAGGAGAAATTACCTCAGTTAGGGAGAACGCGGATTCAGAGAAGTCATACGTAACAGAATCTCATAGACTTGTACGAGAGAGCGAGCTTCGTTTTAAACACAAGAGAAAGATGGGTAGAGTGTGTGTTCCTGGTTTAACGGAAAGCGTTTGACACTATACCACATTTGAGGCTGATAGAGGCTGAATTTTTGGTCATGTATGCAGTGGAGACTCATCGATGGAAGGAAATTTACCTCAGCGGAAGAGGACAGAGGTCGCATGTCAGAGAAGCCCTCTCGGAAATGGTTGAGGTCAGTACCGGCGTGCTGCAGGGCTCGATCCGCAAGCCATTGCTATTCTTGATTTACAGAAATGAGTCGACGGAAGGATGGGACGCATACCTGAATATGTTTGCGGATGATGTCTAAGTCACGAGGAAAGTAAAGAATAAGGATTGCACCAACTTAAAAGACAGACTTTATAATTGGTCTGATACATGGTTGACAAAATTTCAGTCCGATAGACGGAAAGTATGGAGGATGAGACACAGTGAAGGACCTCACTGTGAATGCTATCAAGCAGGAATAACCTGCAGGAATGTTTCTGTGAGAGGAACTTGGAAGTCGACGTTGAACCTAACCAGTCATCAGAGCTCCATGTTTGGAGAATTATGATAACGACTAGCTGTCTGCTGGCAGATATTAGGATCGCTGTTAGGCACATGTACAAGTAATTGCTTAGAAAGCGCATGTTAGCCCAAAATTGAATATGCTTCTGATGCTGGTCACTGCCTATCAAGGAGCCCAAGGACTTGGAAGAGAAGATCCAGAGGAGGACAACAAAGATGATGTGAGAATTAAGAGAGTTCAGTTACAGTGACACGTTAGAGGCAATGTTGCCCATCATGGTAGCGTGAAGAGTACGAGGCGAGCTGATAACAACCAAGTTTCTAAACCACTTCTTCGAAAGATGCTAAGACAGAGGACCTAACAAGACCTGGAGTTAGGAACTCCTTACAAGATATATAGAGAAGGAATTTTGTGGTACCAGAGTAATGGATGACTGGAATATGATAGCCGATGAAACTGTGAATAAAAAGAGTATACAGAAGAGTAAAAAGTATCGTAAAGTTCAAGAGATGGGGCCCCACGAGTGTAGAACTCCCTCCTCTTACTGTGCAAATGGGTAACCTCACACTCACGCACGAAACCCCTCTTGCACATACATGGCCCTTCCCCACATCACACAGCGGTAGTAAACATTTACGTCAGGAGACATATGAGAGGCGTTCGGCTTCACTGACCTTGAGGTTACACGAGTCAAGAAGAGGACAAGATAATGGGCGTGTTATTCCCTGCTGAAGGTTGGAGCTTGTCACAGACTCAAGTGCAAGAGGATACTAAATAGCCTCCCTTTCCATGTTGTAGGTTGCTCTGTTATTGATGAGATTAATGTGTTCATTTGTCTGTATATGTATGTATTCGTGAGTACCTATCACTGATGTGGGTTTATTACAACTGAAGTATAAACGGGTAGCTGTTTTGAGACTGGCTTACAATAAGAGAGAGAGAGAGAGAGAGAGAGAGAGAGAGAGAGAGAGAGAGAGAGAGAGAGAGAGAGAGAGAGAGAGAGAGTTTGTTTTCCCACAAATTCTCCCTTCTGCCACCCTCTTCATCTGTCTTCATGCCTTCTTTCCTTCTCTCCCTTCTCATTCATTCCTTTTCTTTAACCACCCTATTTATATCCTTCATCATATTCATCTAATTTCTTCGTTTACTGCCTTTAACTTCTTTTCCGGTCATTAGAATTTCTTTTCGTACGTTCTCATTTTCTTATTTCGTCAGCCCTACGGTTTGGATGGACGATCGAGAAAGCATAATGGCATTTTCCATTGCCTTAATCTTGCATTCCCAGAGTGACGGAGAGTCCGCATTCCTCGGGTGGCGATGAGGGGGGAGGAGTATTATCCCCAGAATGTGAAGCTCCGTCCCATCGATTCATAAAACCATCATTTTCGTCCCGCGGTCGGAAGATGATGGGGGTGTGTGAGACTCCGTCCCACCCATTCATAACCCCCATCACTTCTTCACGTCTCGCAGTCTAAGGATGGCGGGAGGATAGGCGGCCTCCGGCTTCCTCCCCCTTCATGTCCCTTCCAGCCTCGTAGACTTTCGTAGACCTAAGAGCGAGGAGACTTCCTCCTACATTTTCGTCCCCTTCGGCCACTCAGTGTCCTTATGTGTCCTTCGCTTCCTGTGATCCCAACATCCTGACTGTTCTCAAATCGTCTTTTCATATCTCTATAATCTGAACGTATTTGAGATTCACTGTAGGCACAAATCTTGGGGGGAGGGGGGGGGGGAATTCATAGCTGAATTTGATAACAGCCTCAAGACTTGGGTCACTCATGTTAGTATTATCTCCCGTTCGGTTCCGTTAACAAGACTATGTTCTCAACTGACATACCGACAGACTGCGACGGATCTTGGTAGGAGTGAGTCAGAAGAGTATCGAAGAAGTGTTTGAGATTAAGTGAGCGTGTCTGACCTCAGGAATAAGGTCAGAGATCACTGACTTTCTGAGCACCTCGTCTCTGGCAAACATCACATCATCAGTTACATACCCAGTGTGTGTGAAGCAATAAAAGTGCATAATGTTGTTGCGATTGAGGACAGTAACGGAAATTCCAGGGAATATTGAGATGGAATAGCCATAACTGCCGAGTCCCATCCCAGGACTCGTGTTCCGCCTCCAAATAGGGGTCAGGGGTCACAGCGAACTGTGGTTATAATAGAACTTCTTGTCATGACCCCAGTGATAAAGGGAAGCAGTTTCGAAACACGTTTTCATTGTTTCGTTCGAAAAGGTTTGGTTTTTTCGTGACGCAAATTCATATTTGTAACAGCGTAGTTCAACAAAGACACTCATGAAAGAGATACCGGAAGTATCATGGTGTAAAACTCTAAATAACTGTTTGTAAACAGTAAATTAAAAGCTTAATGCAAGGGACAAGTTGTGAGAGAGTGGATGGTAGGGACAGGTAATGTTTTCATTGCTCTATGACCAAACTGTTTTGGTGGTGACTACATCCTTGTTCCTGACCGTCACGAGTTTCCCCTGAACAGAGACATCCTTTGTATTTCAAGTTATCACTCACCCTCCTCTCTCTCTCTCTCTCTCTCTCTCTCTCTCTCTCTCTCTCTCTCTCTCTCTCTCTCTCTCTCTCTCTCTCATATATATATATATATATATATATATATATATATATATATATATATATATATATATATATATGTTTTCCATTAATGACAGTGTAACTAATTATTCCATCAGAGGAAATCACATGTGTCATTGGCAAAAAAAAAAGGTATGAAATGCATTCAAGAAATCATTGTTCCCTGCCTGTGAGCAACGTAGCAAATGGAATGACTGTACTCCATCGTATTAAAATCTTTTATAGTTATCAGTTTTTCATATGGTAAACATAAAGGCTGATAAAACAGAATGAAATGATAGAACAGATCATTTACATAGCGAATGGATCACTGAAGAAGAAAGAATCGCTTTACCGATAATAAGCGAACGAAGCTCCATGTTTATATTTTTGACAAGAACGAGCCTAAACTCAATTTTTCTCATGGGTTTAGCTAAAGTCTTCTTAAAATTGGAGCACTTATCGAGGGTTCCAGCATCTATTTGATGATCACATGAAAACCTTGCTAAACCTACAAATATAAGTTTGGTATCTTTCAATGATCGTTGTTAGCATTCCACGTTGTGTCTATCTTGGCTTTGTACTGCGCGTGCGCCGAGGATGTTTACATGGTAACGTGTTGTCCCTTCTAGTGGCTTATTTCTTCCATAAAGAGAGTCGTTTGAAAGTAAGATACAGTCGCGAAGGACGCATGAAGTGTTGGTGACCTCAGCAAGCATACAGCGATGGTGTGATATTCTCCGAGAGATCGTTTCTGCACGTATGTTCTGAGCTGGAATTCGACTAGACGTACTGTTGTCGTACCGCACGGCGCCGTGACTGCACTGACTGTCCTTCTGCTGGTATAGACCAAGTACACATGAATCATTTTCAGCCCCAGTACCCTCGAATCCACCGTAACAGGTTAGTTTTTTTTTACTGTGACGCACCTGTTTTACTGGCATGGCTAACGAGCGTCACTTTCTGTGTGATTTTGCTTTATTCCGTTGACTTTCGGTGGTGTTTCGTTCGCTGTCATGTCACTGGCGTGTGTGCTAATGTTAGCATAACTGTATATGACGAGGTGGTTATTAATTTCGTGTGTCGTAATAAGCTTTCCAACTGGGGCGAGGAGGATTAGGCAATTTTAGTATCAAGGTTTATGTGATATAAGGATGAAATGCACTAATAACATTGGAAGTTCGTCACGACGGTTATACATGCAATGAGAGCGCTGGTAGTTTTTTTTTTTTTTCTTTTAAGAATTATTTTACCCTCTGATGAAGATATTAATTTCTTTTTTCTATTGATGAATGATTTTAGTGGGTCTTCCTGACCCTTGGACTCGATAGGCCTAAAAGGTGAAAATAACTAGCCATCTTATAAGTAGAATGTTAGCGGAACTGGTTTTGCTGGATTGCTAGCTTTTGTAAGTTATCTGGCCGGAAACGGGCTTTAAACTCTTGTCAGTCGACCAGTCATCGTGGTTATATTGCACGTGATCCAGACGCCATAATCATTAGCATATTGGCTAGGGTTCTGGTCTCATAAATCAGCAGAAGATATTACAAATCAAAGTCCTTCATATTGTGTTTGGTTTACTGACGTTAACAGTTAGGCTAATTACAAATAGGGGCTGTAAATTTAACCATCTCATACTTCATTATTCTATGCATAATTTTCATTGGAACTAAACCTACGAAAGCGTACGTAGCCTAAAGTAAGTTACGTCGTAACTAATGTTAGGATTGGCATGTTTATTTTTTCAATTTATTCCGGGATGGAGTGTATAAATGGGTCCACCGGTTGCAGATGGTCATCTGGTTTCCCGATGGGTCAAGTTATAACACTGGTTGTGAGGCGTTTACCCGTACGGCATTATAGTGGCTTGGCCAACCTGGAAATTGATCGTGGAAGACTGGGCAACATGGCCAGTAGCCCATAGCGTAGGAGCCACCGCCGCCTCTTAAACTTCAGACACTGACAAGCTAGCGTAATGCAGCTCCGTATTTGTCGACATTATAGTTTAAACAATGATCATAATTGTGTGTGTATATGTAATTATATTTTTGTTCATTCTGTTTGTTGACCACGAGAAGAAAGTTTTACACTCGTGTTGTCTCGTCTCTTAACCTTGTATTTTTGTTTGTTTATGCACACACACACACACACACACACACACACACACAGGCATACGTCAGCCTAAACCAAGTGTGTGTGAGTGTGTGTAGTCACCGGATCTAGCCGACGTCTTTGTTTCGAATCATTTGTTCTTACGCGTATTACTGGTATTATTGGTAACATTGTAGACGGTGTAGCAACGTATTGAGGTGTGGTGGTCGCCTGGGGACGACGTGGTATGCGTATGCCTTAACATCTGCATTACAACCCTTAAGGTTCCGGGGCAAAAACTGGCAGCACTGGTTGCCCTGACCTTCGTGTAGTCGGTGGCAAGAGATCATGTGGACTTTGTTGAGATGTGAATGTTGAATTATGTATGATTGTTTATTGTGGAATAGATTAAAACAGGTCTGGCAGTGAAGTAAGATGTAGTTTTAGATATGTATTTTTTTTTTTTACTCGCACGTACTGTGTGGTCGTCGTGGTGTTATACTCAGCCAAATATCTGGGACAGTAGAAGTTAAGACTCGCTAAGAGATCACAGATGTGTGAAATTGTAAGTAGAAATCACAATAGCGTGTGTGGGAGGGAAGTAGGGAAGTTGTTATAGGCTAGAGCAAAACTTACCCATGCACGTAAATTGGTATTTTCGAGTAAAGTGGTGACCTATACGTATCATAACTACGTCGTTGGTCTTATGGTTGTTGGTCATCAATAAAGAACTATGTTTACAGCAGAATTATGTTGTCGACCTCACTTATTCAGGGCTTGTTTGGGGGGTATTGGTGGATATGCCATGTTTGGGTATAATCAGCTGAGCTTCGCGTGAACACTTCGGCCGGAAGCCATGTTGTCGCGTCTGGTAGCACATGCCCCCCTCACCCGCACCCACCCCCACCGCCATAAAAAAGTGGTCCAGTGTGTGTGCTGGCGACTACGCGGTCGAGAATTCTGGTGAGCCAAAACAGGGGGGGAGAGAGAGAGAGAGAGAGAGAGAGAGAGAGAGAGAGAGAGAGAGAGAGAGAGAGAGAGAGAGAGAGAGAAGGGTATTGTACCGGATTGTCTTCATCATGTAGATATAACCAAGAGGATCGGAGTAGCAGTAGGAGGGGCTGATGTCAAGTGTCTTAAGGTGTAATATACTTGGTCCTGCTTTGCCATGGACGAAGAGGAGCACCTCTTTAATGCTCCGAAGGGAGTGAATTTAAGCGTAGTGAACATTCATTTGAAAGATTTATTTCTTTTATGTGATGGGTTAGCTAAATGGAAGCAATTATGCATGTGTAGTTTGCCGTATTTTCATTGTAATCATACGATCTCATCGCACGAAATGATTAGAAATATACGTATCATTATTATTATTATTATTATTATTGCGCTACCTCGCAAACGCGGGAGACAGCGACAAAGTATAAAAAAAAAAAAATTATTATTATAATAATTATTATTATTTTATTGTTATTATTGATATTAATATTATTCGTTTTGGTTGTGTTGTCATATTTCAAAAAATATTCTTTAGTGTAAAAAAAGTTATACCGTTACGTTTAGTATTTGCCAAAACACTCGGATAGGAAGTTGTATAAAACCGCTGCTGTGGTGAGGTGTGTGGTAGGTGAGGAACGCTGCGGAGGAACATGCCTCATGTCTTTGCCTTGAGAAAACAAGGATACACACCGTCTGTTACCTGCAGGGCGACAGGGCACAACCGAGAGACCTCAGTGGGCAGTTAATGAGGTTGCAGTTGAATGGTAGATAATGAGGCTGCTTCCATGGTATGCCCTCACACATCCGCCCTCCTGAGCCAACTGGATAATGAATGCTTGTAAACCCTGGTAGTTTATCCCACTTGGCTTGCATAATCCACCCCGCTTCGAGGCGTAAAAGCTCCAGAAGATCATCAGATAAGATCTTCCTCAGTAAATTTCACAGGGATGGAAGCATTCATCACAGATGATCATTTCAATTTCAGGATAACTCGCATATTTGCATATAGTTTGATTTTTTTTTTTTTTTTTTACCTGAAGTCATTAACGTCACACTTATTTGCAGTATGACGCATAGTCTGATGCGGTAGATCTGGGGCTGCGGGATTGGTCGACTTGTGGTTGCGGGTTGGTCGACCAGGGGTTGTAGAGTTGGTCGACTTAGGTGTGTGGAGTTGGTCGACCAGGGGTTGCAGAGTTGTTCGACCTAGCTTTACGGAGTTGGTCGACCTGGGTTTGTGGAGTTGGTCGACCAGGGGTTGCAAGGTTGTTCGACCTAGCTTTACGGAGTTGGTCGACCTAGGTTTGCGGAGTTGGTCGACCAGGGGTTGCAAGGTTGTTCGACCTAGGTTTGCGGAGTTGGTCGACCTAGATTTACGGAGTTGGTCGATCTAGGTTTGCGGAGTCGGTCGACTTAGGTCTGCGGAGTTGGTTGATCTGGGTTCTCGGAGTTGATCGACCTGAGGTTGTGGAATTGGTCGACCTGAGGTTACTGAGTTGGTCGTCCTAGGTTTGCTGAGTTTATCTTGAATTAATCAGATAATTTATTGAAACTTAACAAAACACAACATGTTTCACAGAGGGAGTCCGCCTCATCAGGTGTAAACAGTTCACAAAGTTTCATATCCCAACACAAGCACGTTTGCTTGTACGTTATTTTACCGCATGATGAGGCAGGCTTCCTCCAAGAAACATGTGTGTATTGGGGCTTCAATAAATTATCTAAACTCCTACTGAAGTGCGATTACCCATATATATATATATATATATATATATATATATATATATATATATAATAATGCATCAGATGTCACTTGCCATGAAAGAATAGTACCAGAGGATGTAAGCCACCAACTGTGTTATTATTTTCATTATTGTTATCATTATTAATATTTATTATTATTATTATTATTATTATCATTATTATTATTATTATTATTATTATTATTATTATTATTATTATTTACAGCAGCTTTATCATTGATTTCGTACTTGTTATCCTCAGTAAAGTTGGGTATCCCGTGTTCTTTAAAGCAGTCCAGCGGTGCGACTTGATGCGGTGATGAAGTCCTCTCTTAATGTATCTTCAAGTTCTTAAATCTGTTATTTCTATTTTTCATCCGTTAGCTTATTTTATGGAATATAAATTCATGTAAAAAAAAATTACGACGATTATTATAATTGGGTATGTCTAAAATGAATGTCAGTTTTACTATTTGGAAAGTTTTGAGTGTGTGTGTGTGAATGACTGGATTTAATTACACACGAGAGGGTCGGTGTGGTTTCATTTAAACTGAGCCCTCAGCCCGCTCCCATGTCATGACTGTCCACCTACATGTGTGGGAGGGGTAATGATCCAGCCTAATTATGTGTGTATCTTGGTGCTGAATACATGAGACTTTTCGCCTACCACCTCTGTGTAACACATGACTGGTCTTCACCTCTGCCTGTATATGGCTTCACACACCCAAATTTGTCGAAGAGGGTGTAATGATATCTTACCCACGCCACAGCATGCGGGGAGTAGCGAGGCAATAATCATCACAGAGTATTTCACTCCATCAGACGAAGTACTATGATACCTGGCTAAAAGATATTCTAGATCATAAATAAGTTCAAAATCTACACCGCCCCTTGACCTTCCGAACTTTTTTGGGTGATCATTAAAAAGATACAAGAAAACCTGAGCTTGCGATAGACAAGCTAAAAAATAAATGAATTATTCAGTGGTTCATGTACGTGTAAGAAATACATGGTCAGCTGTTGTGGTTTTATGAATCACACAAAATGGCTGTTAATCTGTGTGTGATAAGTGTAGAGGTGATGTATACATATATACATATATATATATATATTTTTTTTTTTGTCGCTGTCTCCCGCGTTTGCGAGGTAGCGCAAGGAAACACGAAAGAAATGGCCCAACCCACCCCCATACACATGTATATACATACGTCCACACACGCAAATATACATACCTACACAGCTTTCCATGGTTTACCCCAGACGCTTCACATGCCCTGATTCAATCCACTGACAGCACGTCAACCCCGGTATACCACATCGATCCAATTCACTCTATTCCTTGCCCTCCTTTCACCCTCCTGCATGTTCAGGCCCCGATCACACAAAATCTTTTTCACTCTATCTTTCCACCTCCAATTTGGTCTCCCACTTCTCCTCGTTCCCTCCACCTCCGACACATATATCCTCTTGGTCAATCTTTCCTCACTCATTCTCTCCATGTGCCCAAACCATTTCAAAACACCCTCTTCTGCTTTCTCAACCACGCTCTTTTTATTTCCACACATTTCTCTTACCCTTACGTTACTTACTCGGTCAAACCACCTCACACCACACATTGTCCTCAAACATCTCATTTCCAGCACATCCATCCTCCTGCGCACAACTCTATCCATAGCCCACGCCTCGCAACCATACAACATTGTTGGAACCACTATTCCTTCAAACATACCCATTTTTGCTTTCTGAGATAATGTTCTCGACTTCCACACATTCTTCAAGGCTCCCAGAATTTTCGCCCCCTCCCCCACCCTATGATCCACTTCCGCTTCCATGGTTCCATCCGCTGCCAGATCCACTCCCAGATATCTAAAACACTTTACTTCCTCCAGTTTTTCTCCATTCAAACTTACCTCCCAATTGACTTGACCCTCAACCCTACTGTACCTAATTACCTTCCTCTTATTCACATTTACTCTTAACTTTCTTCTTTCACACACTTTACCAAACTCATTCACCAGCTTCTGCAGTTTCTCACATGAATCAGCCACCAGCGCTGTATCATCAGCGAACAACAACTGACTCACTTCCCAAGCTCTCTCATCCCCAACAGACTTCATACTTGCCCCTCTTTCCAAAACTCTTGCATTCACCTCCCTAACAACCCCATCCATAAACAAATTAAACAACCATGGAGACATCACACACCCCTGCCGCAAACCTACATTCACTGAGAACCAATCACTTTCCTCTCTTCCTACACGTACACATGCCTTACATCCTCGATAAAAACTTTTCACTGCTTCTAACAACTTGCCTCCCACACCATATATTCATAATACCTTCCACAGAGCATCTCTATCAACTCTATCATATGCCTTCTCCAGATCCATAAATGCTACATACAAATCCATTTGCTTTTCTAAACATATACTTAGATATATATATATATATATATATATATATATATATATATATATATATATATATATATATATATATATATATATATATATTCTTTCTTTCATACTATTCGCCATTTCCCGCGGTAGCGAGGTAGCAGTAAGAACAGAGGACTGGGCCTTTGAGGGAATATCCTCACCTGGCCGCCTTCTCTGTTCCTTCTTTTGGAAAATAAAAAAAAGAAAAGAAAGGGGAGGATTTCCAGCCCCCGCTCCCTTCCCCTTTAGTCGCCTTCTACGACACGCAGGGAATACGTGGGTAGTATATATATATATATATATATATATATATATATATATATATATATGTACACACATATTTGGATGTGTTATATTTTCCTACTAGTGATTCCTAGGCAGCATTCCCCTGTTTTTCTTGTACGGGTATTTGTATTGTAGATCAAGTGTGTGTGTGTGTTTGCTTTGTGTTTGTATAAGGGATGACACATAGACTGCCGCTACGCCTGGTACATAACGGGAGTCTTATAGATATGTTTATGTTGTAGGATACCTTACCACTTTGGAAGTGGTAAGGTACTGTTATGAATGCGGGAGCTTGTGGTGTTATTTTTTTCTTTTCAACCACTGAGAAGAGTACGTGATAACAAGTTTCTGTTCGTCGGAAGATATCAGGGGACTGATGCCCTCCCCCCCCCTTTCGTTATCGTCGTCTGTTGTGGTTGGAAGATATCAGGAGGTTGCACCTTCTCGTTATCTGTCGTGGCCATAGGATATCAAGGGACTGCCTCTCCCACCCCTAGTTATCCTCGACTGTATTCATCGCAAGATACCAGGGAACTGCTGTCCCCTCTTGTTATCTGTCTACGTCGGAAGATATAAGGGAACTCATGCCCCTTTTTTGTTATGTCTCCGTTGGAAGATATCAGGGAACCGCTGCTCCCTCTTGTTATCTGTCTAAGTCGGAAGATATCAAAGGATTGCCCTCTTGGTAATGTCATATCTCCGATATCAGTGACGGTATTCCACTGCATATGAATACCACGAAACTGCAGCCCCAGTGCAGAAGTCAGTAACTGTATAGGAAGCTCTCAGTAAACACTGATATTCATCTGTGCTTGTGTGCATAATTCTCAGAGGACACTCGGACTGTTGATGACGCAAGGCTGTTAAAGATTTGATGATGATTGATGACGTTCCCAGAATGTGCGAAGGAAAACGGCTGGTCATGGCTAGTCTACAGTTGATGTCTGCTTCAGCAATAAAGTCAGCACGGGTTTTAAGTGAGCAATTTGAATGTGGTAAACGCTGAAGTGCCTTTCTCTGCAGAGAATTCGGATGAAAGGACTCCAGAATTTGCGGAAAAAACTAACGGAGAAAGGACTCCAGCATTTGAAAAAAAAGAGAAGGAAGAAAGTAAAGATGGCACTTATAGTGGAATGGAAATATAAAGGTAAAAAGAAAAGCGTTTGAGTTAAACTTTTGTCAGCCTCTCAAAGGCGTTTAAACTGACCTTTTTACTCGGGTGAGGCGAGACAGACAGACAGACGGAAATGCCAAAGACGTTGAAGTAAGCTCTCTGTGGAGGAGATGTCGAGGGTTGAGAAGAAGAAGAAGAAAAAGAAGAGGAAGACATCACTGCAGCAGCGAATGGCTAGCCAACCCGACCCGGCCAGACCCCCCGACTCCCTGCCTCCTACCCGACGAGACACCTGCCAACAGCAAGACGCTGGGACGCGGGGGACCTCGTACGGTTCCTCAGCCATGTCGTTTTTGGAGCATTACTTCCAATCAATTCTGCTCGGCGGGGAGCTTAAGGCTTTGATCCATAAGTCTGGTGCCCACGCAGTGCCGGGGGTCTGAAAACTGTTTTAGCCGGAACAGAAAGGCAGATTGTGACAAAAAAAAGGGGGGGGGGGGGGATGCGGCAGCGAGTTTCGGGTATCGGTGCGTCTCCAGAATGGAAACTGAAGTTTTATAACCGGGGGAAAAAAAAAAAGGAGTAATTTGAAATAGGATTGGATATTACGACGAGTGAAGTAAGGCAAACTGGCGTGGTTTCATAGCGTTTTGAGAATGGGCCAGAAGGTCTGTCTAGCTTGCTCGGATTTAGTAAGAGCTTTCCACATGGACGAGAGAGAGAGAGAGAGAGAGAGAGAGAGAGAGAGAGAGAGAGAGAGAGAGAGAGGTAAATGTCGCATGGCTGAACTGTAATATGCAGAGTTCAACCCTTACCTCCATAAATACCGCCAGCTTTTGACGTTAACTATCCCTGGACATATTACACAGAGTCTTGTATTCCAAGAATACAGACGCTTTATCGACGCACGCCCAGGTTTTTACACCAAGATCTTTGGGAAATACCGTAATATTAATCTAGGAAGAGTGGCAATAATTAAAGGTCGGACCCTATGATGGTCGAGGACACTGCTTTGAGTAAGACCCAATTAGTACGGTAGAATTCCCCCCCTTCCCTATTGTGCTCGGTTTAGTAAACAATTTTAGATTCCAGATTAGCCAATTACAATCTTTTTTCCTGGGTTAATTTCTTGTGTTCATACTTCTTTATATACGACAGGAGGACGCGAAAGTAGCGTCAGCACGTCATTATGTTGTTTGCCCCCAGCTTGTGCATGTTATGGGGCTTTTAAGGAAGATTTAAGAGACTGGATAGCTTTTAATAAGAGGAAGGGGGGAGGAGGGGGTACTGAAACGAAGGTGGGAGGGTGTTTGACAGAAGGGGGGGTAAGGGAGGTGGTGACGGAGGGAGAGAACACATTCTTGCTGACATGTGAGGAAAATGTGTACTCAGGGTTTTTTTTTTTTTCCTGGGCTCAATAAAAGATTCGTCGCGTTTAGTACAAGCGAAGGACGTAGTAGTAGTGGTAATGGGAGACCCACACCTTCGTCAGCAGTACCTTAAGCCCCTACCAATGTGCTATGGTCTCTTTCTCCAGTGGGATCTAAAGTCTCGTAACCTGGGCCCAGTTATATCTACTCAGCCACGGTAATCGCATAGCTCCAATCATTGCCTATCGCCAGTAGTAGCTGGCCCCAGGAATAGAATGGTCTTAGGGTCAGCGTCGCTCCCTCCACCTGTGTGTGTGTGTGTGTGTGTGTGTGTGTGTGATTACGATTTGTGGGTTATGATGTGCGGGAGAGGGTTTTATACGTCTTGTGTGTGTGTGTGTGTGTGTGTGTGTGTGTGTGTGTGTGTGTGTGTGTGTGTGTGTGTGATTACCTATATGTAATGACCTGTTTGTATTGTAGGGGGAGGGAGTTTTACACCTATGGATCCGCGTCTTTTGAACATTCTCTATCTCACAGATTTTAACATTTTTGCGTGCTGTCTGCATCACTCATGTCTTCAATTCTATAGTTTTCATCCACCACTCCCATACCATTACGATACTTAATTTTCTTCAACACATTTCTTCCATATTTTCATGTTATGTACTATGGTTGTTCCATCCCTACATCTTTCGTGGAATTGTTCCCTCTCTGCTTCATCGATCCGTTATAAAATCTTAAGAGCTGCGATCAAGTCACCCCTTTCTCTTCTCTCTTCAAAGGCCAGCAAATCCAGAACCTCTAGCCTTTCCCTATAACACAGTCTCTCAATTCTGATACCATTTTTTTGGCGTTCTCTTGACCCTCTGATTTAAGTCTTTGTGTTTCTTAAGTGCGGTGACCAAACTTGAAAAGTGGATTCAAATTTTGGCTTCGCGTGCGATATGAGCAGCTTGCTGCATAACTCCTCATCCATGAACTTGAATGCTTGCACGTGTGTGTGTGTGTGTGTGTGTGTGTGTGTGTGTGTGTGTGTGTGTGTGTGTGTGTGTCTGCCTACTTGCCCGTGTGTGTGTGTGTGTGTGTGTGTGTGTGTGTGTGTGTGTGTGTATCTTTGTATGTGTATCTGTGTATGTGTGTGTGTGTATGTGTATCTGTGTGTGCTTGTGTGTGTGTGTGTGTGTGTGTGTGTGTGTGTGTGTATCTGTGTATGTGTATGTGTTTGTGTGTGTGTGTGTGTGTGTGTGTGTGTGTGTGTGTGTTTTATGGAGGTAGTTGATTTTCCTCGTAAGAACCAAATACACATGAGAGAAATGATTAAACATCGGTATTATTCGATTTTTCGACCAACTGTGGTGAACATCAGTATGATGTAATAGAGAAGTACATTACATTATATAGTGTGATATTATTATGCGAATAGAACAGATTAGATACTAACTATACATAGCACAAAAACTCTATATTAAGGCAATTTGTATAAGGCGTACGACTACCCTAAACTTTTACACACACACACACACACACACACACACACACACACACACACACACACACACACACGGGCCTCCATGGTGCAGTGGTTAGCATTATTGACCATATGTCAATATATCGGTGAAGGAGGCCAGTAGGGAGATGGTGACAGGCTGAAATGAGGTGAGAAGGAGATAAAATGAATAATTGAAGGGTTGGTATATCTGTTAGATGATAGGGTGTCAGATGTGGGATATTTTGGACATGGAGATATGCGAAGTGGGAGAGTCATGGAATATGATTTGGCGAAAAGAAAAGAGTTGGTGAGAGCCTTGCGTAAGATGAAGTGCGGCAATGCAGCATAAGTGGCTGGGATTACAATTTAATATCGTAAGAAGGCGGTGATTCTGTTGTTAAATCAGTTAGGATTTTAATGCATGTGTGTGTGTGTGTGTGTTTGATGGTGAGGAGCCTCAGGACTGGCGGAATGGCTGTATAGTGCCACTGTGTAAAGTCAAGGGGACAAAAATGAATGTTCAAACTAGAGAGGTATAAAATTGTGTGCCTATAAAGTTGTATAGGACTTTGGTGACTGGCATGCACAGCGTTTCAGCTTTGGGAGAACCAGCGTGGCTTCGGGAGTGGTAGAGGATGTGTGGATCAGATGTTTGATTTGAAGAATGTGTGAAAAATACTTGGAGAAATTGGGATTTGTATGTGACATTCATGAAGCGTATGATATGGTTGATAGAGATGCTCTGTGGTAGGTGTGGCGAATATGTTGTTTGGGAGAAAAGCAGCTGGAAGCAGTGAAAAGTTTTTATCAGGAAAATAAGGCGTGTGTGCGAGTAAGAAAAGAGGCGAGTGAGTGGTTTCAGATGACGGTGGGCCCGCGGCAGGGATGTGTGATTTCACTGTGACTGTTATATTTGTTTGTGAATGGGATGGTCAGGGAGGTAAATGTAATGGCACTGCAGAGAAGAGCAGGTATGTAGTCTGTTGGGGGGAGGTGGGACTGCGAGGTTTGTTGTTTGCTGATAACACGGTGATGGCCGCAGAGTCAAGGGAGAAACTGCAGAAGCTGGTGGTTTGAATTTGGGAAAGTGCATGAAAGGAGGAAATTGAGAAAAAATGTACATAAAAGCAAGTTTATTAGGTTTACCCAGTGAAGAGAGAGGTTATTAGGATCCAACCATGACATATGATGCCGGTAGGGGAAACCACGGCAAGGTCTGTTGGGTCTGGTCGTGGACAGAAGGTTCTGATTTCGGCGCATTTTACGTGACAGGTAAAGAGTGGATGTGAGCGAATGAGTCCATTTTTTCGATTGTTCTTGGCGCTACCTCGCTAGCTCAGGAAAAGGCGAATATATATATATATATATATATATATATATATATATATATATATATATATATATATATATATAATGTAACAATAAGTGCGGGTTGAAAATTCAGTTCCTCTAATAACCAGAAAAGAAACAGTAAAGTGAAGAAAGTCACGTCTGAAACAGCTGAAAACCACCATTGTGTAAACCAGTCATTGTCTCGACGAATGACGGGTTTTGTCGTCCGGACGACTCGAGAGTTTTCCACGGTCGCCCCATCAAGGACGAGCAAAGGAGCGACGGAGGGGACGACAAGAAATGCGTCACCGACATTCGCTTCTCCTAACAATAGAAGTTTGGCGTTGAATACGAAGCGGCGGCAGCTGTAGTAGTAGTAGTAGGTAGTAGTAGTAGTAGTAGTGGTTGTTGTAGTGTGATTGTGATGGTGTAGGTGATGGCTCTGATAGCGGTAGCCGTGGTTGTAGTGTTGTAGGTGGTTGTAGGTGGGTGGAAGGGGGGATGGAGTGGCTGCGTTAACATTGGTGGTGTTGATGGAGGTGATGGAGATAATGGTTGTAGCGATGGATGTTGTGGTGGTGATTGTGTTCTTGGCGATGGTTGAGATATTGGTGATGGTGTTGATGGAGATGACTGTGGTCATAGTGGTGGTTGGCGATGAATGTTGTATTGGTGGTAGTAGTTGTAAGGACTGTAGTAGCAGAAGTATAGTAGTAGTAGTAGTAGTAGTAGCGGTAGTAGCTGCTATGCGTGACGTTAGAGTGTTGGTTGGTGATGGGAATGGTGAGGGTGATTGCAGTAATGGTGTTACGATGGTACAAACTAAGCCTCGGTTAACTACAGCTAAGGATCGTTTGTGGTGCTTGTTCACCTGTGTTGATGGTAAGCCACAGTCACCAATCATGTAAGGAACACCATGACCAACCAGAGCCACCAACATCGTAAGATCGTACCGCTAAGCAACTGCAGAATCAACAGTGGCTTAATATCAAACTGAAGCGGCTATTACAGTTATTAACGGTAACACAAGGGGAGCTCGGGCTGAATCGGTACTTGTAGCAAGGGTAGCCAGCGTGTCTACAATACCAGGTTGTGGCATCAGTAAGCACCTTCAGCTGTGGTTGTTCCAGCTGTGGTTGTTGGAGTCGTGTCAGCAGTAATGGCATCGGGAAGGGTTACAGTTACAATGGGAGGGGGGGTGTGAGGGGAACAGGTGGTTTTAGTTACAGTAATGGTTGTGGGAGTAACTGTGTGGTGGCAGTAAGAGTAATTCTGGACAGTGATAGCAGTAGCAGCAGCAGCAGCAGCAGCAACAGCAGCAGTAATAGCGAGAAACGCAACAGCAATATTGTCAGTAGAAACATTAATAGTAGCCGGTAAGAAATGCATGAGAGGTAGTAGAAGCAGCAGCAGCAGCAGCGTTGTTGGTGTGCCATCAAGCAGTAAGAAGAAGGGGAGGAGGAGGAGGTGTAACACATAGCAGGGCGCCGTTACTAACACGGCCCGTAATCAACAGCAGCACCAGCAAGCAGCAGCTCTTGGCCTCCCTCGCGACACGGAAAATGTTTTATTCCCCACAGCTGACTGCCTCCCAACTCCCAAACTCTGCCAACACCCGAGCCTCCGAACTCGAGCGATCAGTGCATTTCGAATTGTGTCCCCAGATACTTACGTGAAATATTATGTCTCTTTGGGTCGAAGGCTCCGGTCACAGATCTGGAAGAGGCTGAAGGAATACTTCCTCCATCTCCTCGATCCTCACCTTTGGCGTAAGATAAGTCTAAAAAGGGAATGAGAGAATGAGCAACAGTTTTAAGGTTGCTATCTACAACCTATTACCAGTAACAAATTAAAGTGGATTAGGTATCTTGTATATCAGTCCTTGTAAATAGACTTTGTTTTCTTTTAGGGGTGTCGGAAGATATTAGTGTTTGGTATTGATAAAGGTGATATACGGTGTTGGTACATTTATAATCTTATGCTTAGTGTACTACAGTGAATGGTGATGTTATGGTGAGATCAGGGTTAATGGGGTTCTCAAAGGGTCGGTCTGCCGCACTCAAGAAGCGTTCTTGACCACGCCAGCTGAGGCAGTGTACCGAAGGGCCTTACCGTCGTATTTGAAGAGTCGTACAGTCGTGCTGAAGGGTCGCACCGTCGTGCTCAAGAGGATATGGAGGCTGAGCCAGAGGAGGCCATCCTCGTTTGCACCCGATGGAACTATGGTTAGGTGGTCGAGCCAGCTGAGTGTACATTTTTACGTCTGGGACAGGAGGAGGTTGTGCGGGTTTTCTTCAACAGGGTGGAGTGAGCACTTCATGTCGGACAAACTGTTACCGATGAAAGCAATGTAAACTGTTGGAAGAGCGAGTTGATAACGATGGTCAGAGAAAAGGATAGTAAGAACAGCCGCCCATCCACATATCTGTCGTGCATGTAATGTCTTTCCCACGCTATACCGTGCGGGATGGCACATGAAGGAAGTAGACTAACCTAACCCCACCTGGACGAATGGAGACACTGTACGAAGCAGGAAGTGAGAAATCTGTTGGCCTAAACTGCTAGAAGTGAAGCTTCGAGATTTTAGTGCCTCACCGAAGTATGTGCTTCACCATACTTGTCTACAGCCAAATATCTCCAATGATGTAGAGTGGCTCAATCAGACAGAGGCTTGGGCCGTGTGTGTGCGTGGGGGTAAGCGACAAACCCTCGGCAAATCCTGAGACATGCGATCAAACCAAGCAGCTCACTGGCACGAGACACAAAAGAGGGTGATACGTGTGCTGGGGGAGGAAGCACAACAGCAGCGCACACTGGGGCTGGCAGTGCTTTACTGTGTGGCATCGGGAAGCCCATCCAGTTCCTGAAGGAGAAGGAACGATCCGGGGTGACAGAAGCCACACCGGTACAGCCTCCGAGGACTTCTTCATCCAGACGCGTGTGTCATATAAGGGCTGATCCAGGCGAGTCCTTGCTCAGCTCCGAGACCCGCTCTTTCAACCTATCGCCTCGATATGTTCTTGCTGTCTGGGACGAGGTGGAGGGCGCTAACAGTGGAGATAAGAGGTGCCTGAGAAACAAGTATGCGCGAAGCATACAGTTGAAGGCTGGCAAGTTGCAACGAGTTAAGATGTTGCGCGAGAAGGTGGTGGAGGCGTCCAAGAGGGACATGCCCTCCTATCTAAGCAATAGATACGTAGAGACAAGGAGGTAATTAACGGCAGGAATCCGTCGTGGGATAACAAATGTGAAAAAGAACAAAACGTGTAGGCGAAAAGAACAGAACACCACGCTGACACAGATCGTGTTTCTGGGCCTCCGCCGTGTCCACACTAACTAGTTTCCGGTTTATTCAATTAAAGATTTAATTTCAAACTGCGTGGCAGGTACAATATATATATATATATATATATATATATATATATATATATATATATATATATATATATATATATATATATATATATATTGTACCTGCCACGCAGTTTGAAATTAAATCTTTATATATATATATATATATATATATATATATATATATATATATATATATATATATATATAGGGGAGAAAGAATACTTCCAACGTATTCCCTGCGTGTCGTAGAAGGCGACTAAAAGGGAAGGGACCGGGGGGCTGGAAATCCTACCCTCTCATTTTTTTTTTAATTTTCCAAAAGGGGGAACAGAGAAGGGGGCCAGGTGAGGATATTCCCTCAAAGGCCCAGTCTTCTGCTCTTAACGCTCCCTCGCTAATGCGGGAAATGGCGAATAGTATGAAAGAAAGAAGATATATATATATATATATATATATATATATATATATATATATATATATATATATATATATATATATACATACGCTGATAACCATAAGGAAAAATGAAATATGAGACGTCCCGAGCGCTTTCGTGTAATTGAACATCTGAGAAAAATGGGAAATGAAGATATATCGCAACACAGTCAGTATATATGGACAGTGCGAGCGAGGCTCCCGGTCATGTATTGTGTTTGATATCTGGCAGTAGTCGAACCGTCTGTCCTAAACTGGACACACAATCAAGATATATTGAGCTGTTTACAGCGCTTGCCTACGACAAAGCCGCCAAGTTATGTATATCCATGCTAATACTCATTATACAAGTGCCTGTATATAAGTCCGAGAAGATTCAGTAATATTTCTATTGATAAAAGAATTACATGAGTATCACTTTCAACACGTATAAACATAGCAGTACACTCATGTCCAGTTCTCATACTGTATGATTTCATTAATTCTGGCAGAGGGATCCTTACACGTCTGTTCTGTATTGACTATATTTCTCTTCTTGCGAGGTACTTTGTCAATAAAGCCAAATGAATTGTCTGGCGAGTTTTTAATTTAAGCTGAAGGCTACGTTCACATTTCAAGGTTTGAGTAGATAAGGAACTAGGGTAAAATATTCACTTAAAGACACTCCTAAAGGATTCTTTCTCTGACGAGGAAGTTTGGCTTTGTACAGTTATATGATTTCCTTTCCTGAGAGATTTGTTAGTGAAACATCTAAGTTACATCTTAGTGCTGTGTTAGAGATATTCTTAGACATTCCATCCATGAATTCAGGACTTCATATAATGGATAGTATTGCCATAGGCAAGCTTAATGTGTTTTGACCATGTAAAAAGATTATGAGAAAAGGTGACCCCAGAAATGTCAAACACCATACACCACCAGTCCGTCTCTCAGTGTCCGTATATACTGGCCCATGTACTGATTTATCCACATTTTCTGTTTCCTGCTGAAGGTGTGAATTACACGAAAGCGCTTGGGACGTTTCATGCTTGATTTTTCCCCGCGGTTATGAAGATGTTAAAACTAGTCCTTGATGATATTGATGAAGGTTAAATAACCGTTCGGTAGTTACTGTGATTTTATTTGACATGTATTTTTCAATACACAGTGTACGACATGTTTCGCGGAGACAATCCGCTTCATCAGGTGCAAACACTATATAGTTTTAAATCCCAACATCCAGTTACCACCATGCCGTTCTTAAAGGTATAAACTTTATGAACTGTTTGCACCTGATGACGCGGATTGTCTCCCCGAAATATGTCACGTATTGTGTATTGAAAAATACATGTTAGATAAACTCATCTGAACTCCTGCCGAATTGCGATTTCACCGAAATGACGTCCTAGCTACGTCTCTTCGTTGTATATCAACTGACATTTATATTTCTTTCTTGTATCTCCCCTGATGATGTGATTATTACACGAAAGTGCACCTGGGAACTAATCGTGTTTCATTTCCCGTTGACTTGTGTGTGTGTATATATATATATATATATATATATATATATATATATATATATATATATATATATATATATATATATGGTCAGACTCAGCAGTCGAAATACAAGTCCTGAGTGGAACACGAAGCGTTGAGCGGACATGAAGAGCAGCTGGTGAGGCGTCAACAGCGACCGTAGACTTTGCAGGCGACGTTGTCTGTCTGGTCCAGGTCCTCAGCCAGGCTAGGCCCGTGCTCTACCCACTCCTGAAATCTTTCCTGTAAGTTACGTGTTGAAGGACGAGATTGCGTAAGATCGCTTGTTTTTATTCCTTTTAGGTCCGTGAGCGCACGCGCAGCAAGCTCTGATACGTTACGTTATCACCTTGTTTTGCCCTAAAACTCGCAAGGTATTCATGAATATTTAATATAGATACGTATGTAAGATGTCTTCACGGCGCCACCTCCACTAACGTGTAACGTACAGACTCTCCTCGGGGACTTGTTAAGCGAGGGGCCTTTGTCAGGGGGGGGTTCGCTTATTGCTAACACACCGCAGGATCAGATAACTCCAGGGCTGGGTCGTGTCGCACTCTGCGCTCCACTAGGTACGCTGGTGTGGGGTCTGCCCAACAGCTCGCTAATTATTATATGCCTTGGAAACTGGTGTTTATTATCGAGGCAGTACATCAGAACGCGTGTGTGTGTGTGTGTGTTGTGTGTTTGTGTGTTGAGGCAATTTATTCTTTAGGTAACATTAGTTTTCATTTGGTCATTTTCAAAGCTTTGATATATGTATTTCGGAATGATGAATAGTTTAGTGGGGGTATGATGACAGAAGCAGTGTTGTGCTGTCGTCATTTGTGTATTGTTCCAGGAACACGTTATCGTCACATTATATATATATATATATATATATATATATATATATATATATATATATATCATACTATTCGCCATTTCCCGCGTTAGCGAGGTAGCGTTAAGAACAGAGGAATGGGCCTTAGAGGAAATATCCTCACCTGGCCCCCCCCGCTCTCTGTTCCTTCTTTTGGAAAATTGAAAAAAAACGAGAGGGGAGGATTTCTAGCCACCCGCTCCCTCCACTTTTAGTTGCCTTCTACGACACGCAGGGAATACGTGGGAAGTATTCTTTCTCCCCTATCCCCAGGGATAATATATATATATATATATATATATATATATATATATATATATATATATATATATATATAGTGCCCTGCACTAATGACCTATTTTGTCACTGCTGGCGGTTTGTGGTTCATATAAACGAAAAATACTAATAAAGACAATTTTGTAATAATTTTGTTCGACTATTGTCGTGATCTTACGAATCTAGTGATTCACACCCTCACGACCTTTATGACTGTGTTCGTTGGTAAGACTCTTCTTCAGATTAAGTGCTAATTCCCCGTTACATATCCTGTTTTCTGGGTTGTGTGTAGCACAATCTCTTTCCCAGCTTCCTGACTGAACCCAGCTGGGAATTCTGAATATAAAAATGTTACCTTGTTTATGTATGCACTGTTCCGGGATGTTTACGATGGTAATCTATTTCCCGATAATCTGTTAGAGCGTTTTGGCAACTGGCTGAGGAAGTTATAAGGTTAATATCCGCTGTGCTTTGGATTTTACCGTAGTCCCCGCTGCTACCTTGGGGGCCCCTGTATGTTACTGTTGAAGTACGGGTGGCAGGTCGCCCGCTGCTGGTTTATGTTCATGGTTATTCAATGATATACTGATATTGTGGAATATTTAGATGGACTGTGAAGACCCCCTTAAGATTAGACGTTTAATGAAAGAGATTGTGATATGCAGATGTCTACAGCCAGGGACTGAGTGTTGCAAGAAATCCGAGGTTTATAACCCGCGATCGAAACGTTCTGTTTTCTTTGCGTCTTTGCCCATTTTCCTTGGCTTGGCGCTGTCTGATGGCGTCTTTTGTATTTCATTCTTTATTTATTTCATGGTCTTGACGGACATGCAGCATTCCATTCTTGTGAGATGTGTTTGTGTAGGACGTTACATTCTCGTTCAAGTGTTGTGCAAACACAAAGGATTGTCGTGGCCTTGGCTGTGGTCTCAGACGGTGTGACTCATGTACTCCAGCCTATTGTACTTACCTCGCTGGGGCGGCGCGGCGGCTCCTGGCGTGGTATCTCGTCCGCGGATTTTGTTCGTGTCTCGCTTATGGTTTATGGTAAGTGGCAAGACAGGCGGCACCCACCACCTCCCTCCTCCCTCCCTCATTTCCCAGGTTAAGCCACGGGATCTGGGCTCGTTACAGACTTAATGAACTTGATTGCTTGTAGATAATAGTCTCTAGCCTCGACTTGAGTCCCAGGTGTTTGGATGAAATGTTCAGTATCTGTAAATATACTGGGACGAGAACCTTTTGGATTATGAATGCAAGTAAATTCCTTATGGCATTTTCTATCTGCGGTACTCAATACCATTAGCTTGATGATTGGGTATTTAATGGGAAAGATATGCCATAAATAACTTCTGTCAGAAAAGTTCCTCTTTCATTTTTTTTCTTCTCTAAACTCTGAAATAACGGTATAAACGCAGGAGAGGTTAATCTTCTCATGGGCCTTTGCCTTGCAGCGGAAGCACTCTGTTTTTGATGCTTTGATTACGTATCTCACTTAGGTAGATATTAAGACTTTGATGATTTTTTTTATTTATATCTACTTAGGTAGATATTAAGACTTTGATGATTTTTTTTTATTTATTTATAAGAGCATAAAAACAACTCTTTGTTGATCTTTAGGTTCGGTATGAATCTGAGACGGGGTGGGTTTGCGGCGCGACTGTGTGATGTCACCGTGGCTGTCTGGTCTGTTTATGGATGGGGATGTTGAAGGAGGTGGGTGCTAGGGTCCTGGAGAGAGGAGCGGGTGTACAGTCCGTTGTTGGGGAGGGGATAGGGACAGGGGGATGAATTTGTTGTTGTTTGCTGATGACACGGTGCTGGTGGCAGATTGGACTGAGAAGCTGCTGATGTTGGTTTCTGAGTTTGAGAGTGCGAGAAGGGAGAAAGTTGAGAGCGAGTATGTTGAAATCGGGATGATTAAGTTTATCAGTGCAGAGAGACTTGTTAGGGGGATTATGGGTTTGAATGGAGAAAACTTAGAGAAGTGAAGTGTTTTAGTTACCTTGGAATGGCAGTGGCAGTGAATGGAACCATGGGAGTTGTGGTGGATGAGAGGGTAAAGATCCTCGGAGTTTTGAGGAATTAGTGGAGAGGGAGGCATAAGATGGGTATGTTTGAAGATATGGTCGTCCTTAATGTGTTCCAGGGATGGAAAACATGGGCTGTAAACGAAAATATCCGCAAAAAGGTCAGTATGCTGGAAAAGAAGTGCTTGAGGACAGTATGTGGTGTGAGGAGTGTTGATCGAGTAAGTATTGATGAGGTGAACGAGACGTCTGATGATAAAATGAGTATTGTTGAGAGAGTTGAAGAGGATGTGCTGAAATCGTTCCGACATACGAATAGAATGAGTGAGGGGAGGTTGACATAGGTGGAGGTGACAAGAAGAGTGAGACCGAACTGGAGATAGAGGGAATAAGTGAAAAAGGTTTTGAGTTCTCGAGGACTGACCATGCAGGAGAGTGAAGGGATTGTAGGGGTTGGAGTGAACTGGAGCGACTTGATGCCTGTAGACTGAACCAGGGTATTTGAAGCAGCCGGGGGAAACCATGGAAAGGTATGTGAGGCTTGGTTGTGGACGAGAGCTGTGGTTTCTGTGCATTACCCAAGATAGCTAGAGAATGGATGTGAGTGAATGAAGCCTTTTTCACGACTGTTCCTGGCGCTACCATCTTCAGCGCGGGAAATGGTGAACAAATATGAAAGAAAGAAAGATGTACCGTATATGTTTACTCTGTAAGAATCATAATCACAGACTCCCAAAATGGAAGTGATATACCACTCCAGCGTCCGTCGAGATGTATGAGTGATACACCGTGGCCGCTGTCCATGCGTGGCTCCCAGAGACGTGGAATGGTGATGGTGTGGTACAGCAGTCCCGTCCCTTCCCAGGGGCCGGAGTGAAGGACTCACGGTACTCTGACCTTCCCGGCCCAGGGAGTTCCGGGGTTCCACCGGCGTGGTGGACGTGTCCAGTTGGCGTCCGGGTAACATCATTTTGTTCACACATTACCCACTTAAACCCATCCACGGCCGTGGAGTCAGATGACGTGCTCCTCGTTAGACCCGGTACAACGATCGTCAGTTTACTTATTGCCTTTCAGGAGCCAGTAAAGGGCACGCATACACACACACGCACACACATACACACACACACACACACACACGTACGTTCGTTCGTTCGTTCATCCCTACCGGCCAGTTCCGTCCAGCAGGTACACCACCGGACGCCGCACTTACACCAAATTACAATCCTGAAATGCTCATCTTTTTCATGTTGGACGCGTTCTTCAGCGGGCATTGACTCCCACAGCCTTCAAGGGTAGGGGAGACTTAGCGAAGACTACAGAATACCATCAAGTTTTGATAAGGATTATGTATGGAGAACGTAACCCTTAGAGTGCATGTGCGAAGGCAAAGACTCTTTTTACTTTGCTCCTCGTCAACATTAAACCCCAGGTGGCTGATGTGTGACAAGGACTCAAGACACCCATCTATCCTAAAACCTTTCAGTCAGGCAATTTACATAACTCAAACCGCCTGGGCTCCAAAAGTCTGTGGTGACGCCGCACATGCCAAGGCTGGCGGCGTTCACCAGCGACAGCATTGGTCGCACAAAGGAACACGTAGGAAGCAAGGGCGTGACTGTCGGGAAACAGCGGTAGGATATAGTCTTGAAGTATCCAGTCACCGCGGGGCCACGACTCTCCTTGAAGAGGGACATTATAAAGCACCTCCTGAAAGGGGAAGCTCCTTACACCCACGCCCTTCTTGAGACGGAGGGAATAAGATCCTCTTCGGTAGTCGCTGAAAGAACTCTAGGATTGTCTAAGACAGTGATTCTCAGTCTTCCTTTATTTCATGGCACGTTTGCGAAATTTTGTGAATCTTGCGGCACACCGGATCAAAATGTGCCGTGTTTGCTGTTCTTACCGATTATCCATTGAAAGGATGTAGGTTCTTCATAATCACGTGTACTATATATATATATATATATATATATATATATATAATTTTTTTTTTTTTTCTTTCATACTATTCGCCATTTCCAGCGTTAGCGAGGTAGCGTTAAGAACAGAGGACTGGGCCTTTGAGGGAATATCCTCACCTGGCCCCCTTCTCTGTTCCTTCTTTTGGAAAATTATAAAAAGAAAAAAAAACGAGAGGGGAGGATTTCAAGCCCTCCGCTCTCTTCCCTTTTAGTCGCCTTCTACGACACGCAGGGAATACATGGGAAGTATTCTTTCTCCCCTGTCCCCAGGGATGATATATATATATATATATATATATATATATATATATATATATATATATATATATATATATTCATTGAATTAGGTGATATATTTTCATAAATATTGCGGTTGTTTTTGAAGGCTGTGCGACATGCGTTTTATTTCTCTAACCCGGAGTGTGCACACCACCGCGCACTATGAACAGTCTCGCCGCACACTGCTGGCTAAATAATGTAGCTTCGAACACGTTCATCCTAACCCACTGACGGCAGCAGTCTATCATGCCAGCCAAGTGGCGCCGTTAATTACGTCCCTGGTGCTCTACAGCCCAGCACTTGTTCAATGTTCACAACATTGGCCCTCCGTACATTCATTATGAATACACTCATTTTTTCCCCTTTTCCACCATCATTGCGTTTGGGGAACCTACTCTTGGGGTTTGAACTTAGAGAAAATCTTGGCGACACCTTATGTTCGCCGTAAATGTAGCTTAGCACATAGTCTGGTGTTCGGTGCTGTTCATTATATAGATGTCAAGAGACATATACAGTCTGCTGCTGTTCGTTATATACATATATATATAGAAGTCGCGAGACGTACTAATGTGCTGCTATTCATCGTAATCCGCTCTTCACTTCCCCTCCTGATGGTGACCAGACCTGTCGGTGCCGTGAACTTCTGCAGGAATACACAACGAGAGGCAGCGTCTTGCTGATCGACCCCTTCAGGCAGCCTCTCCCTCACTCACATGACGGGATCTTCACTAGTAGAGATCCAAGAAGCAGTGAATGTGTTACTTGGAATCGTTTTGAATAATGAACTGAAAGCCATCGATTTTATTCTGTGGACTGTGAATATTTCTCTCAACTCTTCTGATCGAGTTATCGGAGACTGTAGCAGAAGTAGAACGCCCGAGGCAGTGGACAAAGAAATCTTGATCCACCTCCTCCTCCTCCTCCTCCCTCGCCAACCCTCGAATGTGGATGACGCCCCAGTGTGTGTTTATATCAGCGACTCGCTTCATAACTCCATGGACCTGGAAACCATCGATCTTACTTGATGTTAACACAGGACTCCCTCACTCTGGGGCACGTACCGCCAGCCAGCCAGCCAGCCAGCCATCCTCCGCTTGCACGTGGACACACACACACACACACACACACACACACACACACACACACACACACACAGACGGACAGACTGACAGAAGGGCACACACAGACCGGTTACAACGCCTCCTCTGGGAACAGGGTAATAAATTTCTGAAAGAGAAAACTCTCCTTGGACTCTTTACGGGCACGCAAATTATTTCCACCTGCTGAGCTTCCATTTTTTTTCCTCTCTCTCTCTCTCTCTCTCTCTCTCTCTCTCTCTCTCTCTCTCTCTCTCTCTCTCTCTCTCTCTCTCTAACGTCTCGTTGTTCGTAAGAACACATATTTTCCGGCGATGAGCGCTACGCGCTGGCTCTGCCATTTCGCAAAACCTCGACGTAAGTATTCGTAAGTCTCTCTCTCTCTCTCTCTCTCTCTCTCTCTCTCTCTCTCTCTCTCTCTCTCTCTCTCTCACAGACACACACACACACACCTCTCTTCGACCATCCCTTTCTTTACACCGCGTCGTTACTACTCTGTCTCTTTTCCATGGGTATCATTTGAACCAGTGTACCACACGCTGTCTTCATGTGACCAGGCACCCGGAGATTGGACGCGAAGTATGGGTTTGGCTGCTGCTTCCCAGAATTTCTGTGTGGTGACTGGCCACTGGCTGAGTTTTGGAATTCTCTTCCTCTTTTGGCTTTCCTTCTTGATCTTTCTATTTTTCATGAGTCGGGTCTCAGAATACCTGCTAATTCCTTAATTTCTGTTGTTTACCTTTCAATTTCATCCTTTCACGTAATATGGCCCTTGATTAGAGCATGTTTCGCCCTAGCTATGTCGGTCACCGTATAGATAAAAGATACACTCTCGGTTCCTTACGAAACATTCTTCTTTCTTCATCACTCCTCTCGATATTAAGTACGTAAGCATTAACAGTCACCCATCGCTCGTCATCCACTTTCATTATACCCACATCATCTTACGGCCTACTTCCTTGCGCTCCTACGCACATTACCACAACTCCTCCTTCAGCAGTAGTGCCACTAGCTTCATTCCTTTTGCCCTCACACTCACCACTGACTTCGCTCTCCAAGACATTCCAAAAAACCATTTCTCTGGAGCATACTTTCACTCAGAGCCAGAACCTCCAGGTTTCTCTCCTCAAACATACATACTACCTATTTCTCCCGTCTTCTCGTCCTAGTTACATCCACGCTCACTGACGCCCCAGCCTGAGGCCTCAAGGAGGATGAGTACTCTTCGCTTGGTCCCTTCCCCTGTTCCAGCTTTTAGATATTGAAGGAGGGGAGAGTTTCCAGTTCCCTGATCTTGCCCATTTTCTTTGCCATATATATATATATATATATATATATATATATATATATATATATATATATATATATGAGAGCATGCCTGAGGTAATGCTCTTGCTGTGAACAAGGAGATGGAGGGAATGCTCTGTGCCAGAGCTGTTATCAGCTAGACTTGTTTATTTTTGGTAAGCATGCAAAAGCTGTAATATAATAGTTTGTTTGTGTTTCTTGTGCGTGCAAAAGGGATGAATATGATTCTCTCTCTCTCTCTCTCTCTCTCTCTCTCTCTCTCTCTCTCTCTCTCTCTCTCTCTCTCTCTCTCTCTTATGACCACAAGACAGCAGTCTTATCCCCTGACCTCCTGCCACACATATCAGCGTGTGAGGAGTGTGGCTCATGGTGGTGGCTGGATTCAGTGAGTGGCGTCCTAACATTCTCCACCGCTGGATCATTTGGCTCTGGATTATTTTCCATGTTACTATTTCCCCGTTGAATATTGGTTTTCCTGTGCTGGATATTTGAAAGAACAATTCACTCTCTTGGTTGATTCTGTCAATATGATTCTGTCCTGACATATATTTGTGTTGATGATTGTTACACACACACACACACACACACACACAGTAATTAGCGTTACTAACAGTGAGTCACCGAGGCTCGAACCCTTGGGGGCGGCAGTCGACTTACAACCAACCCAGATGTTCATCCTCCCCTCCAGTCCGGTCGATGAATGGGTACTTGACATAGACTAGGGTGTTTGTTTGTGTATATACACACACACACATAAGCGTGGAGACATGGTACATATATAGACCAGGTTAAGAGACGAGGGCAACACCGGTGTAAAATTCTCTCTCCCCCTCGTAGCACGCACACACACACGCATACACTCGCTCACACACACACACACACACACACACACACACACACACACACATTCTCAGAAAGACGTATTTGGTCTGTTATTATTGGCCTGCTGCTGCATTATTAGTCTCTAAGCGTTTGTGTAAAAGAATAACCTTTCTAATGTTACACCTGGAAATGATTTGAAACCATGAATAGATAGAATGCTTGTCTGGGGGGGGGGGGGGGGCGTGGTTCGTGACTGGTGTTGCAATCTGTCCGCCTAGCTGCACAATCAATACACAGAATAACAAACCATGTCATTCAGAAATTTGATAATAACACTGTAGCACGCCACTCTTATTGTCTCGCCAAGACGGAGAGACTTTTCATAAATTGTTTTGTGAATTTGTGTGAATAATTCACGGCCTTGACAGTGATGAATATATTTTTTTTTCTCTCCTTTTTTTTTTCTCTCCTTTTTTTTTTCTCTCCTGATTGTAAATGTTGTTTTAGATCGTGTAAACTAGTGAGTTTATCATGTTTTATGTACTTTATGCCGTCGTTACAGGACGTTATTTTTGTATCATGTATTACAGTAGTCATTGCGTATCATATATTATACAGTAGTCATTGCGTATCATGTATTATACAGTAGTCATTGCGTATCATGTATTATACAGTAGTCATTGCGGATATAACCGATGGTTGATCATAAAGACGATCAACTGACTTGCCCCGAACGTATGGCAAAAAACATTCGTAGTCCAATAGATCTGCCATCATTTTGATTTAACCCGGACCTAAGAATGAATTAGAAGCTTCCATTGCTGGTTGATAAGTGGGGTTACTTCCCTTAGCAATATGTACAAAGTCTCCCAGAAATAATCGAAATGCGAGAAAGTTGATTTTCCAGTGGCATTATAAGACCCTCACATCAAAGAGGGATAAAGAGATTCTCAAATATAAAGAGATGAATTTGTGTGCTGTACAGGTTGCTGATCGTGGGGCATCGTGGGCGTTGTGGGTTCGACTCCTAGTTGCAGCAGTCTGTTCACAGCCAACCCAGATGTTCATCCTGTCCTAGGGGTTGGTCGATGAACTGGATATGTGGCTCGGGTAGGATATATATATATATATATATATATATATATATATATATATATATATATATATATATATATATATATATATTTTTTTTTTTCCATACTATTCGCCATTTCCCGCATTAGCGAGGTAGCGCTAAGAACAGAGGACTGGGCCTTTGAGGGAATATCCTCACCTGGCCCCCTTCTCTGTTCCTTCTTTTGGAAAAAAAAAAAAAAAAAAAAAAAAAAAAATATATATATATATATATATATATATATATATATATATATATATATATATATATATATATATATACATACATACATGCTAGCCATTTTCCACGTAAGCATGGTAGCGTCAAAGTACAGATGATATAGCCCTAAAGGGAAAACTCCCCACTTGGCTCGTTGCTCTTCCTTTCTTAACGTATTACAGGAAGGGAGGATTTCCAGCCACCCGCTCCCTCCCCTCTTTGTCGCCTTCTACGACACGCAGGGAATACGTGGGCTGTATTCTTTCTCCCCTACCCCTATATATAGCGGTTAATGAGATGGCCTTGATTAAGGCATTCAGTTGCCCGTGCCGTCTGAGTTGGCATAAAAGAAAAGGACGGTAGTGAACCACATTTAGCTCTGTCTGTCTGCAGGAATAAGATATTACGTATGAAAGATAATATACCTGCACACTCTTACACCCAACCCACACAGTGTGAGACCTGTCACAGTTTGGGAATATGTTGTAGGCTAGAGTAATACGCTTGCATCGTGGCATATGAAAAGAACCAGTTGCGTGGTACAAGTAGCCCAAGACAGTTGTACTGGCAGTAGATCCGAATTTGAGGCTGGAGACTCATGTCGGATTGGAATGCAACTGAACGCACTTGGGTAATGATTACTGTAGCGCAGCTGAAGACACGTAGGTGAATACTGTAGCAACGCGTACGTGTCAAAGTGCAAACACATCAGATGATTTGAAGTACATCATCTTTCCTATGTACACTTGTCAGAATGATTGCAGTGCCTCGGTGCTTGTAATCTTAATCATATCTCTCCCATGTATGAATAAGTAGGCCGTACACCAGTGATAGAACTGGAGGAGAATCGACGCAAAAGGCTATTCTTGTGTATAGCATTGTATTGCAACCATTGTACACTTTTTAGTTGCCTCCACCTATCGCTAGTCATGTACCCTCCATCTGTGTTATCAGTGAAATGCATTATCTGTGTGTTTTAGATTAAAAGGAATTAACATTTAAACATTAAAACACTGTCAGAAGATCTCGTGGAATTGGCAAATTCTCAACAGGAAAAGAATTATGACGTATGCTCTCTGTATACACTCGTTCTCTATAATGGGACTATGAGTAGAAAGGATTGAAGCAAGTCGACCTGTTAATCATAACTCAAGCAGTTCTTACAAGCATTCGTCAAAGTACCTGGTGAATGGCTAGAGACTGGAGCAAAAAAAGAATATGCAAACATTGTGCTTGCCTTTTTTATTTCTTTTTTTGCCATGGTATCCAAACCATTGATCGTCCTGACGCTGTGGTACACAACTCTGCATCTGACCTAAGCGTAGCACAATCCACGGCTGTGTAGAGTGTGTGCCACTATTGAGAGGTGAGGCAGATGTGGCGATCCGTCTCGACAGCAAAAGACCGTATGAGCAGCGGTCTTCCGCAACCCGAGGACGAGCACACTGCATCATGCTACCTTGTCCTACGCCGGACGCAGCCTTAGCTCCTCCTGTCTCTCGTAACAAGACAGTGGTTTTGTTTACTTCGTGATGGGACAGACAGTACTAATGGCCACTGTCATTAGCTTCGACGTCAGCAGAGCTGAGATAGCGTTGTTTAACGTCTTTATTGATCGACGTAACGTGGGTTATGGGTTAGTTCTGCCGACGACATGAGTCTCTCAGGTTTAGGATCTTCCCCCTTTAGGGAAGAGGAAAGAGGAATGGCACAGATTTGCTCCAAATGTACGCGTCAACGTCACAACATTTGACTTACCAATAACTTTTTTCTGCAGTTCGCACTTCGTCCCTGATGGTCTCTTCCATATCTTGTGGCTGAACCTCCGTCCGTTTGGTCATGTAATTTATCGCTTTCTGTTCTTTAATTTTCTTCTAGATAACGCGTGACTCGCGGGCAACAATTTATTTGTTTTCGTCTTTCTTTCTTTCTCGGAGTATTTGCTTCATGACCTGCAAGAGCCTGTGCTATTCCTTTACGAGTGCAGAAGTTCACGCTACGTCCTTGATGATAAGCCGCGTCGCCAGCGTGGAGGGAAGACGATACAGAAGTCTTCCACGCACCGCATGAGAGAACATTCTTTTAATATTTGTGTCAACTGAAACGACACTGTCTCATTAACGCTATATATATATATATATATATATATATATATATATATATATATATATATATATATATATATATATATATTCCTATGAGTCCACGGGGTAAATGAAACAGGTTCCGAAGTGCCTTTTCGTGTAATAACCACATCATCAGGGGAGATACAAGAAGGAGATATAACAGTCAGTTAATATACCAGGAAGAGACGTAACTAGGACGCCATTTGGTAAACAAGTTTACCAAATGGCGTCTTAGCTACGTCTCTTCGTTGTATATCAACTGACTAATATTTCTTTCTTGTATCTCCCTTGATGATGATTATTACACGAAAGTGCGCTTGAGAACTTATCGTGTTTCATTTTCCCCGTGGACTCACGCGCAAAATTATGATCCTTTCCTATATATATATATATATATATATATATATATATATATATATATATATATATATATATATATATATATCCTAGACTAAGTTAGGTGCCCAATATATCGATCAGCCCCATTGGGGATGAGGAACAGCTGAGTTGACTGTGGACCTACTGCCGAGACCAGACATCCAATCAATGCTGGCTCGACCCCAGGCGGCCTGACGTGGGCTCCCGACCCTCATCACCAATCATTGCAACCTCTTCGTTACATCTGAACCCTCTCACCATGAATGCACTATTTCTGCCCCTTGACGATTCTCCAACCACCACGCTATTTCTGTCTCTTGTAATTGGCCTCGCTTACCTTCTATCCCCGCTCCTCCTCGCAGCGCCAACTCGGGCACTTTGTGAGAATTCAGCTGTCGTGCCAACACGGCTTCTTTACCGCCTTTCCATAATACGGGAATTGCCTCGTTGACCGGGATTGCTTCATGTTGTACTGAACGCTTGGCGGAGGTTGTCTCAAGTAGGATGAAGCCCTACGTACCGTCGATACCAATAGCTTTCTTCCCACAGACAAGGTTTGATCGCATAGGGAAGAGCGATTACTGGCCCATGATACTCGTCCCTTCTACTTTGTTCCACTCTCTCTGCTCGGAATAGCTGGAAAGCTGTTCTTCGTAAATTCAAGCATATATTCTTGCTTAGAAAGTGTACCGATTTGACCTCTACGGAGACGCAACGCGTTTTTCAGTCCTTAACCAAAATTATCTCTTAGTGTCTTTTGTTGTAATATAACCTTGTGTCTTCCCTTCTTTCCATAACCTTCCTTCGTGTAAGAGTCAGTTGTGTACAAACACCTGCGGAGCTGGGATCGATTTCTTTCTTGTCTCTAATTCTTGCACCCGAAACGACCTTTGCCGGGGGCCCCGGCATGTTTTGCCCGTGCCACGTCGGCCACTATCAAATAGAAAGATAGCATTGAAACTTTTCAGAGTGGAGAAGGTGAAATGTAACTGATCTGGGTGTGCCCAGTGACCTTCATTTTGACAACGTGTAATTTTAGGATGAACGTAGTCTTGAGCGACAGTCTGTATGGACATTTTGTACCCCTGGATATATACAATTGTATTGTCATCACCTTTCCGTGCTTGCATTATTGATACCATCACTGTGGCCTTTTGAGACGCAACGCTGCATACGATATCACATCCATAATAAATTTTCGATTCGCAGTCAACAGGAATTGTCCAGCCAGAGGTTGGCTCGGGGCAAGATATGCGTATGTAACCCGTGACTCCCACTGTCTAGGTGAGCAGATATGGGATCCGAAACAGATGGAGATGTGTGTTTATATTCATCATCGCCACGGCCACTTCCACTGCAACTGTTAAAAAGGACCTTGTACAAGTGTATGGCCGGTCGTCAACACAGATATTACATTCGAAATCGTATACAGTATATAGTTTTTATAGCATCGATGATGTCCTTTGTGATTGCTCGATGGATTGGTTTGATTACCTCTGGCGTTTAAGAAATGCAGTTTGCTCTGTGTTTACTTTCGAAATAACATTTCATGGAGACTTGAGTCAATCTGATGTATATTTTCTTTTACTTAAGATATATTCAGTTCCAAGAATGTTTTACAAATGTATTCAACATGCAACATTTGTTAGCATTTTTCAGAAAAAGATGAGAAAATCATGTATCAAAGCTCAAAGTCCGGTAGACTTTTAGTACATTATATATAACACTATTTTTGCTGAAGAAATTGTTTTCTGCATCTATATCTTTTTCTACATCTTTCACCAAAATGCTTGGACTATCACCGTGATCTTTATCAGCGAAGTAGATCTGTAATTCTTTCAGTGTGACATTTCAGTTTTTGAAACGTTCATGGCCTTCTATCATGTGTCAGGGTTCAAGTGATTATCGTTCGCGCCCTGAAATTCTCATCCACCTAACCTGAAGTATTGTTTCGTCAGCGTTATTATTAATATTTTGGCTTGTTGTTGTTGTTGACACACTTTGCGCACTGCTGTATACAATGAATTTCGTATTAGGAATGTGTAACACTACCACGCCTCAGCCTGGCTCGCCATTTGCTGGACATGGGCGGCGGGTTTGGTTTCTGAGCTTCGTGTCTTCATTTAAGTAAGTTCGGAAGTAACATGCACCTGTGCGTGTCTCGCGCTCTGCATTGTTTATTTATCCCTGACATTTGATATCCTTTATTTTTAGTGATATAGAGAACGTAGGGAAGGGAGAAGACATACAGACCCAGTGGTCTGTGATGAGGTCATCTGCTGGAGGACTGTACATGGGTTTATAACAGACAGACCGGCGAACAGACAGACCTGGTGGTCTATGACGAGGTTATTTGCTGGAGTATGGTACTTAGGGGTCCATTAGAAATCCAGGTAACAGAAGACCTGTTGATCTATTACGAAGTTGTCTGTTGGAAGACTGTACACCGGAGTATATTAGAAGACCAGTGACTATACACTGGAGTACATGCGAAGGCCAGTTAACAAAGACCTATTGTTCCAGGAGAAGCTGCCTGCTGGAGGACTGTACTTTGAAGTACAATTGAAAACCAGTTGACGGAAGACCTGATGGTCAGTGACGAGTGTATGTGCTTGAGGGTACTATGTACGTAGTTCTTATACTCATGGCTCTTGCTCCAGACTCCGGCAGTGGAGTCAGTGCTTTGAACTGTAGGTGGAGAGTGAAGGTTTAGATCTGACATCCCTCGGAAACTACACCCAACACTGGTCTTTCAAGGATCCTCCAAGTATATGGTGCCGAGGACGTTGGATCGTAACCCTCTACGAAAAATTGACACTAATTCATCCCATAGAACGTAACAGATCTTCATGAATCAAAGATAATGCGGAGATTTTACAAATGCTTCTTGTTGCTTGTTGGTGCAAGTGTTTTGAAGTCTTTTATGAGAGAGTGTATCACTAGGACTGCCGCGCAAATACACAATTTCCCTTCCAGACAGTTTTCATAAGTTGATCATCGCATTTTGAGCTTCTCAGTCTCGGTTAGATTAATCTTTATAATTAGGGAATACAAGATTAATATCAGACGTCCATAGGACACGAAGAGGATAAGGCCGTTTACAAAGCTGTTTTCATGGTTTGAGGATTTCGTACAGATCTCGCTCGTTTTTCTTTGTGGAATCAGATCTCGGAAATATCCTCTCCTCTCCAAAAGGCCTTGCATATAACTGATGCTGAGACCCCACAACTCGGCAAGTTTTTAAGCTCCCTGTGCCTTATCTTGCGCTCGATTAAAATGCTTGAAGCACCGAATGAGGTCAGAGGGGAAACTAGAACCCACAAGTGACCAGCCCTTCGCAGCTCGCATAAGGCCCCGTCGTAATATTGTGGGAGATTGGTCTCTTGGATGGCAGAATGGGAGGACGATATTAAAGACAGTTTTGCTGGTAGGGAGGTTCGTCACTCCGCTCTCTCTCTCTCTCTCTCTCTCTCTCTCTCTCTCTCTCTCTCTCTCTCTCTCTCTCTCTCTCTCTCTCTCGCATGGGTTTCATTTCTGGTTGTTGCAAGAGGCGAGTTGGTCCAATTTTTTTTTCCCGAATGTCATCTTCTTGTACTTGCCCTTGTGTCGGGCCAAGTCCCTCCATAGCAGTCTTGTCTGGTAGGGAAAGCGTGTCACTGTTCTTCTGAGAGCAGTGACACCATCCACATCACTGCCACCACTATCGTCACCATTATCACTGTCTCCACCATCTTCCTCACAGATGCATCAATACCACCCTCTCCGTCAATAGGTCATCATCATGAGCACTACTGTCATCATTATCACTATCAGCAGGAGATGGGTCATGACCACCCTTCATCATCACCATCAGGCACCAGCAAGAGCATTATTACCATCACTAGCATCACCATCATCATCATCTTCGGCAGAATCTGTACCACCACCATTATCGTCATCAGCATCGTTATCTCCACCATCACCACCATCACCACCACCACCATCACCATCACAAGGAGGATCACCATCACCATCACCATCACAACATCACGACGTAACTACCTTCATCACCAGCAGCTTCCTCTACCGTCGCCATCATCAGTCTTAAAACCACCATCACAGCAGCGATCGGTATCAGTGGCTCTCGGTAACCACTATCATCACACAGCCCGCCCTTCCTGGTGGAGAACTGGTGGGGACTAAGAAACAAACGGTGGACATAACCATCATTGTATTGTGCTGGCCTCGTCTTGCCTTCCCCAATCCCTTCCTTCCCCAATTCCCATCTTCCCGAATCCCCGCCTTCGCCAATCCCCGCCTTCGCCAATTCCCACCTTCCCCAATCCCCGCCTTCGCCAGTCCCCGCCTTCGCCAATCCCCGCCTTCCCCAATTCCCACCTTCCCCAATCCCCTCCTTCCCCAATCCACTCCTTCCCCAATCCCCTCCTTCCCCTATCCCCACCTTCCCCAATTCCCACCTTCTCCAATCCCCTCCTTCCCCAATCCACTCCTTCCCCAATCCCCTCCTTCCCCTATCCCCTCCTTCCCCAATCCCCTCCTTCCCCTATCCCCACCTTCCCCAATTCCCACCTTCTCCAATCCCCTCCTTCCCCAATCCCCACCTTCCCCAATCCCCACCTTCCCCAATCCCCACCTTCCCCAATTCCCACCTTCTCCAATCCCCTCCTTCCCCAATCCCCACCTTCCCCAATTCCCACCTTCCCCAATCCCCGCCTTCCCCAATCCTCATAGCTGATTGATTATCTTGAATCATCCTTTGGACTGCGTCGAAATGCGCTCGAGCGAAGTGGTGGTCGATGGTGGATTCATATACACCAGTCGATATACATCTGTAACTCTGTTGTCGATGAGTCGCCAGATATCTTCCGTTTTGAACCGATGGTTTCCTCCAGGAGTCTGCGGTACGCTTTAACTCGTCTTCAGAATAATAACCTTCCCCTTTTTTTTAAAAACATTTTTTTGAGAATCTCACTCCCATCAGCTGGTCCCGTAAAACACAACATATTACTAATTACCGGAAGTTTATGTGAGGAATTAACTAGACTTTTCGTGCATGAACCCTCATGAGACTCATATCTTCTCTTACTCTGCTAGAACAAATAACACAACCACTTTAATTGCCGGTATATTTTTCTTTTAAACGACCTTTTACATAACGCAGTGCAACAAACAGACGTTAGAATGCGTCGTTCGTGGGACCATATTGCATGGGTGGTCCGTGAAGGATGACGTGGACATCCTTAGGACCAGATGTCCTATTGTTCTACAGTGGTATATGTCCCCGCAGGTCGTGGGGGATGACTTGGGCGCTCCTCCGCCAGGCGTTAATAATATTTACTTCGTGTGAGAGTCAGGCGTTAGCCCAGGAGCGTAGGGGGGCGTATGAGGGGGGAGGGGGTTTGGGGGGCACTTGAGGTTGTTTCCCCGAAGTCCATGCTTGATATAGATCGATAATCATGCGCATTATCATAATGCTGCGCCTTCTCCCTCCCGAGCTACTGTGGCTGGGCTCGAGACAATGCAACCTCCTCACTCCTTTGTGCACTCGAATAAAAGGATCGGGGTCGATTACTTATCATCTGCACGAGTGAAACAATTAGCCACCTGTCATGTCGTACCTTATGGCGTTATCACGCCACAAACCACGACGAAATATGCGTATTAAGGGAATTTACGGGTCGGCCCCTGCAGAATGTGTGATTAGAGATAGTTTGCGTTTTGGAAGTGGCTCTGGGGAACTTTAGCAGCGGAGCGAACGGACGCGGAATTGAATGAAAAAGTTAAGACAAACGATTATTATTATTGCGTCTCTTTGTGTTTATTGTCCCCGAGCTGTGTGTCCACCGGCCTGGGGGAGACAGATCAGCTGTGGCCGGCCACCCGCTGAAATACCACCGAGGGACTAGTAAATTCTCCCCACTGATTGTTCTTTTCTTTGGCCCATTCATACCTTGGGGTCCACAATGGCTCGCCATACATTACAGCGTGGTGGTGGTGGACCAAGCTCTGTGTGTGTGTGTGTGTGTGTGTAGAAGACCTCTGTAACCATCTTGAGGTCAGTCCTTAGACCGAGCTTTGGTGGTAGATAATCCTCGAAGCCATTGTAGGGTGTACGTCAGATAAGGTAAGGTGCAGGGCTGAGGTGTGGGACGAGAACATCGCAAGATAAGATAAACTCAGGTCCCAGCTGAGCTGTGTAGGATAGTAGAAGACCTCGGTAGCCATCGTAAAGTAAGTTTTCAGACCAAGTCCAGGGGGGTTAGAAAATCGGCTTAAACCCCTGGAGGGTATGCTTAAGGTAGACCGAGTTGTGAGGCGAGACCATCACAAGGTAAGGTAAGTTAAAGTCCCAGGCCGAGGTGTGGGGTATTGAAGACCTCGTAATTCAATCATGATCTATTTCCGCCCTATATAGCCCGTCAAAATTCTCGTTGGATTTCTTGTATCATTCTTCTTTTTTCATCTTCCTCAATTCTCACAAGTTTTAGTGTGTACCGCGTTACGTCAGCTTTCCCCTCGCATACACTCGCTGCAGCGGTCCTCATTCTTGTCACCTGTTGGGTGTAACTTTGGTGACAGTTGTACTATTATCGTAGGCACTCCCATCGCCCCAGCAGGTCTTTAAGCAGGTGCTTCTCAGCCATAAAGATGGGTCATCGACCTTCTTGTCGGCCGCTTAAACACGATGGTACGACCCTTTGCGTACTACGGACTGGCTTTAAACTTGACACTTTTTCAGGTCAGGTCTCCAAGGTTAGTTCATCAAGTGTCTTTGGGCAAGTCTTTAAGGTCAGACCATCAAGCACTATCATGCATGTCTCCAAGGTCAGCCAGTCAAGCACCGCCGCGCTGAGCGGTCGCACGGTTGGACTCAAGAGGCTAAACAAACCCTGCGGCCACACTTCCCACATCCCCCTACCTGCGCCACATCCCTCTACCTGCACCACATCCCCCTACCTGCGCCACATCCCTCTACCTGCGCCACATCCCCAGGACACACGACAGCCAACCCCATGACAAGCCAGTGCCGTCTGTACCCACGGCCACACCTCGGCGCACGCCACCCGGCAACCACCCACGCTATGTACTTATGTACACAGCACTCTGGCTTCTTGTCGCACACACGACCACATCACCTCGTTCTCCTACAAAACCCTTCGCCCCTCTCCAACGACTTTCACCACCGCAGTTCTCCTACATTGCTCTCCACCATTTCCACCACAGTTCTCCTACAGTGCCTTTTGCCCTCTCCAACGACTTCCACCACCACAGTTCTTCCACGCTGCCCTCCACCCTCTCCAAGGACTTCCACCGCCACTTCCCTTCCTCCGGCTCCTGCGCCATTGACATTCAACAGCTTCCTTCCCCTTGACCTCACTCCGCGCCCTTGACACACCCAGACCCTATGACCTCCTCCCCTCCGCCAACGCCCATGACATCCCTCCCCCTCTCCCCATCCTCCACGCCCCAGTGGAGATCATGGGGGCCCACCTGCACGTTCAGCCATAAACTTATTATCATTTAAGTTTTACGGTGGTGGCGGTGGGAGGGCAAGTGGCCGCGCTGAAGCTTGTGGTACAGCTTGGGACAATAGTTCCTCTCCCGGCGCTGCTAGACTGTAAAACCTGCCCTTCTTGCTCCACGGCCGAGCTGCGTGGCGCGGAGTTCTAAAGTGTGCTCGGGGATGGCAGTTATCCTCGAGAAATAGACCTTCACACCAGCAGTAAAAGTGTAAACTGTGATGGACTCGCGTTTGTTTGTGAACCAACTTTTGTCCCCGACTGTACGTGCAAAATTTTACTGCTCTGGCGAATGCACGAAATGGAATTAAATCTGGCGCTGGATATATTCCCTTCCTGATTCAGAAATTTTGCGTTTGGAAGAGGGCGGGAGAAATTCTTTCCCTTCATTTTTTCTTACATTATTTGGGAAAGGAATTTATGGAGGCAAGTCTTTGCACTGTTGAGGAACTGACGTGAGAGCTTGCCATGCTCAGCATCTCTCTCTCTCTCTCTCTCTCTCTCTCTCTCTCTCTCTCTCTCTCCGGCTGGTAATATGCTCAGGATTATTGGAGAGGTTTCTTAAAGAGGATATAGCCCTAGTGTTGACAGGTTTTGCTATGGGTTTTTCTCCTATATACTTCATCACTTCACGTATTGTCTTCCGCCTATGTCTGGAAGATCTGTTGCAGTCATTCCAGTTCAGATTTTCTTTCACTAATCAAAGGAAAAAAAAAAGACGTAGATTTTCATTGGATGAGTTTAGTTGTGATCCAAAAACCCGCTACACTGGCTAGTTCAGGCGAAGAAATAAGACCTGATGAAGGATGATGACGTCAGGGTACTTTATCCCCCCCCTCTCCCAAGTCTCTACCGTCAACATCTTCATTGCCTTCCCCCCTGCCCTCCTCAGCTTACGCCCCTCCCTCTTACCACCGTCGGCAGCTCTTCGCCCCTTCCCCCACAACTCAAATCCTTCCCCCCAGTACACCGTCGGCCTCCCTTCTCTCCTTTACTTCATACCCCTATCCCTCTCTTCCGTCAGCCTCCCTCCTTCCTTCCTCACCGTCAGCCTCTCGTAATCGTCAGCCTATCCTACCCCTCATCTCACAACCGATTTTCTCTCTCCACGTTCGCAGCAAAAAGAAAAAGAAACCGAGAATACAAGTGTCCCATTATCAGAGGAAAATTGACACAAAACCAGAGACAGAAAACGTGTGGTTTTTTTTTTTTTTATTCCAAGCAAATATTTATATTTGTTGACTATCGATAATTCGTCGAACATGATAATCCTGGTCTCAGGAAATGAAAATTTGGACGTATGAAATTACTGACCACTACAAAGTCCTTGAATTTTTTAATGAACTTAATCCGAACAAGCTAAATGGTCCCCACGAATACTGAAAGAAGTCAACTGGCAACTGTCGAATACTGAAAGAAGTCAGCTGGCAACTGTCGAATACTGAAAGAAGTCAGCTGGCAACTGTCGAATACTGAAAGAAGTCAGCTAGCAACTGTTTCCTTCAATGACTTAAGATTTGAAAAAAAAAAATCATTGCAGAAAGGGAAAGTGCTGAAAGACTGGAAACTTATTAATGTAATAGCTTTAGAAAAAAAGAAAAAAGAGAGAAAGATGGAAAATGTATTTCAGTCTACCGTCCCATCAGCCTTACATTGCTTCTTGGTAAATTGTAGGAAATGATGATGATTAGGGATAAAGTTGTTGAATTCCATGGAGAAAGTAGACTGATAACCGACCATCAGTTCTTATTTAGGAACAGAAGGTCTTTTCTGACGAACCTGATTAAATTCCATCGTCATATACCTAATAACTGGAACTTCTAATTACCCATTGATGCTATATAACCTGATTTGCAGAAATCCCTCGACAATATATACCACACCGAAGACCGCTACGTAGCTTTAAACCTCATGACATGCAAAATGTAATCTGCCTGTGGACTGTCGGACCGGCTTTCAGATGGGGAACGAGTGCCAGGAAATGATGAAGCATTCCACTGGCTTCACGGGCCGAGCTCGGGTAGTGCCACAAGGCATACACCTGGGGCCAGGACTCGTCTAACGGTCGAAATCTGAAATTTGCCAGCGATACGAAATTAGGAAATACGGACCCGTCAAAGCAAGACCGATTGAAGACTCGGAGGGATTTCAACAAAACTAATGGAGTAACGGTTAGAGACATGGCCAGCAAATTTCATCGTAGGTAACTACGAGAAAAGCGCACTTTGGTGCTGAAGATATAAACCACGAATACAAGATGCTCGGTAAAGCGTTATTGGAAGTTCAAGATAAGAAAGACGCCTGAAAGTGATTATTAGCAAGGCCTTAAGTTACACACACAAAAAAATGCCTAGCTGCATACAATAAAGCTAACAGCATGCTTATATTCATAGCCAGAGTGTAAACTATACAAAACAAGGGACACAGTACTCGCTATAAAGTCCCTGTCAGACTTCATTTGGAATACACTTTTCAATTCTTGTCATCAGCGTTGATTAGATATTAAAATGAAATGCTAGAACGAATTCATGGAAGAGCAACAACACTAATTCCATCGCTTAGAAGTAAGCCTTGTGAAGAAAAAATGATCTCAAAAAAAAAAAAGAATGTGAAGCCCCTAAGGAGATTAAACACGGGTTTTCATTATACTAAAACAAGAGATCAAGCGATTGGAAATAATGGTATGAAGTTAAACGGAACTTCATTGTAGCAACGTGGGGAAAAAATATTTTCATCTGTGATGGTGTAAAATAAGTGGAATAAACTACCACCAGATTTTGTAAGTGCAAAGATTATCAGTAACGACCACTTACGGCTAGACAAGTACCTCGGTGATATCTGTTATCAATAGATAATCTTATTTCAAGAAGGATGACTTGTTTTCTGTTATTCAATAGCAGAAGATATTATCAATTTGAATTCAACTCTTTACCGTTTACTCTTTCCTATAGAATTTCCAGTGTAGTATACTTTCTCGGTATTACATTCTTTTTTTTATTCTCAACTTTTGAGCCGGAGGAAGACGTGGGTGGGAGGTGCCATCTGCTTTGATGTCTTGTCTCCATTCCACACAAGGTTATGACTGCAGGTCGCCTCATCATGGACCACCAGGTCTCCCGTATTGTATTCTTCCCACTTACCCTCCCAAGTTACTCCCTTTTCTCCCCGACACCGTCAGCCTATTCCCCTCCTTTTTTTTTTTTCCAGTACCCGTTTCCCCTCTCATCTCACATCTCCCCTCTCCCTCCACCGTCATCCTACCCTCCAACCCCCCTTTTCCATCAGTCTACCATATCCTTGCCAGCTCACACACCTCTCCCCCTCGCCCTCATCCTTCCCCCTCCCCCTCTCGCCCTCATCCTTCCCCCATCCCTTCCTTTCCCAGCTCACACCCCCAACTCCTCCCTCTCCACCGTCAGCTTAGCCTCTCTCCCTCCATCGTTAGCCTCCCCATCCCCTCCCAGCATCACACCCCCTCACTCTTCCCCATCGTTCAGCTCAGCCTTCCCCACCTGAGCCGAGCGCCACGGGGTGTTCCCTCCGGTAATCCCGCACACTGCATGACGGTTGCGAGGTACCTCACACACTGCATGACGGATGCAGGGTACCTCACACACTGCATGACGGATGCAGGGTACCTCACACACTGCATGACGGATGCAGGGTACCTCACACACTGCATGACGGATGCAGGGTACCTCACACACTGCATGACGGATGCAGGGTACCTCACACCCACTGCATGACGGATGCAGGGTACCTCACCACACTCGATGACGGATGCAGGGTACCTCCACACACTGCATGACGGATGCAGGGTACCTCACACACTGCATGACGGATTGCAGGGTACCTCACACACTGCATGACGGTCGCACGGTACCTCACCACCCAGCATGACGGATCAGGGTACCTCCACACACTGCATGACGGATGCAGGGTACCTCCACACATGCATGACGGATGCAGGGTACCTCACACACTGCATGACGGATGCAGGGTACCTCACACACTGCATGACGGATGCAGGGTACCTCACACACTGCATGACGGATGCAGGGTACCTCACACACTGCATGACGGATGCAGGGTACCTCACACACTGCATGACGGATGCAGGGTACCTCACACACTGCATGACGGTTGCAGGGTACCTCACACACTGCATGACGGATGCAGGGTACCTCACACACTGCATGACGGATGCAGGGTACCTCACACACTGCATGACGGATGCAGGGTACCTCACACACTGCATGACGGATGCAGGGTACCTCACACACTGCATGACGGATGCAGGGTACGTCGCACACTGCAGTGAGGGATGCAGGGTACCTCACACACTGCATGACGGATGCAGGGTACGTCGCACACTGCATGACGGTTGCAGGGTACCTCACACACTGCATGACGGATGCAGGGTACGTCGCACACTGCAGTGAGGGATGCAGGGCACCTCACTCGCTGAATGAAGGATGTAGGCCAGATTAAGCAAAGACTATCTCGCCACTTAAATGATCAGGAGGCGTGAATTACGTGAAGTTCCTCATGACGGATCAGACGACAAGACCGATAATTAGTGAACATGTGAAGTGGCCTCAGTTGACGAAAATGGGAGGACAAGATGGAGATGAGGGTATTGCTTTACTATCCTGTCTCCATCTGAGGACAATAAGGGTATTGCTTTACTATCCTGTCTCCATCTGAGGACAATAAGGGTATTGCTTTACTATCCTGTCTCCATCTGTAAAGATCAAGCGTTCAGGATACTCTCATTTTCATGAAGGGGGAGATGAACTCCTGATGGATCATCAGGTCATCTGTTATCTGGCCTTCCCATGTTCTCCCTCTGTACTGTCTTCCAGCAGATAACTTTGTTACAAAACCATCAGGTCATCTGTTATCTGGCCTTCTCATGTTCTCCCTCTGTACTGTCTTCCAGCAGATGACTTGTGACAGACCATCAGAACATCTGTTATCTGGCCTTCTCATGTTCTCCCTCTGTACTGTCTTCCAGCAGATAACTTTGTTACAGACCATCAGGTTATCTGTTATCTGGCCTTCCCATGTACTCCCTCTTTACTGTCTTCCAACAGATGACTTTGTTACAGACCATCAGGTTATCTGTTATATGGCCTTCCCATGTGCTTTCCATGTACTCTCCTTCAGCAGCCAATCCCGTCACAGAGCCATCAGGTCTTCTGTTATCTGGCCTCTTCCTTTGCTCCCAGTGTACTGTCTTCCTGCGGCAGCTCACCCCTTCTTAGACCATCAGGTCTCCTGTTACCTGGCTTTCCCATTTAGAACTCCCATGTGTAGCGGGATCTAAGAGAGTGATATATATATATATATATATATATATATATATATATATATATATATATATATATATATATATGTAATGGTACATTCATGTATATACTCGTGCATTAGTCTGGCGAATCGTACAATTGGTTCTCAGGGCAGAGCTGAGAGACAAGAATTATGTGATAATAATACATTTGAGATAGGCAGTTATGACCATTTTCTCTGCTGTACTCTTGTCTCCCATGGCGAAATGTGAGGATACGCCGGTTTACCTCATGCCTCAAGAAATAACTTTCGAATATCTCTGCCGAGGGAGCAAAAATGACCCCATAAAACGAGTAAATGATTGAAGAAAAACGTCCGGAAAACTCTTGGGAAATGGCAGCGAAGTTGGACAATGGGGGCGGCCTCATCTCTGGTCGTTAGGGGTCACGGCCGCGATACAGGATCCCGCACATTTGCTGCCTTCCCCGCGAGATCTTCATTGTCCCCCGTGGTGCTTGGCCGTGTGGTTTGCCTCGGTTTTGTGAGTTTGTTGTCCATACAAAGGGGAGAGATGAGCTTTTGTATGTGCATCTGAGCGTTTGTATGTCTCTGTGAGCTATTGGATGTTTCCGATGATGTATGTGTGAGTACAGAAGAGTTGTACACTTGTGGACATTCCATTCCACCTCTCTCTCTCTCTCTCTCTCTCTCTCTCTCTCTCTCTCTCTCTCTCTCTCTCTCTCTCTTATCGGTTCCTTCCTTCTGGAAGAGATGTACAGCGATATCTCAAAGAATCTCTGTGGGTGCATATGTTCGTGTCTGTACGTGTTTGATGTGCATTGTATTTGTGTGTGTGTGTGTGTGTGTGTGTGTGTGTGTGTGTGTGTGTGTGTGTGTTGGCGGTGTGCATGTGTGTGATGGTTTACCTGGTCATTGTGTTACGATGGCTTCCTCAGCTCTTCATTTGTCCTTCATCGTATATCTTGACCCTTCTCATACCCCTCCGCCGGTCTTGCTCGTTTTCCCCTCTCCCTCCTGTAGTCTTGCTCCCTTCCTCCTCCTCTAGTCTTGCTCCCCTCCCCCTCCTCTAGTCTTGCTCCCCTCCCCCTCCTCTAGTCTTCCTCCCCTCCTCCTCCTCTAGTCTTTCTCCCCTCCTCCTCCTCTAGTCTTGCTCCCTTCCCCCTCCCCTAGTCTTGCTCTCTCCCATTTCCTCCAGTCTTGCTTTTATTCTTTTTCCCCATACCCTCATTCCCACCTTTCCCCCCCCCCCCCTCCTTTATCTGGTATTACTTCCACATTCCCCCTCCCCTTAATCCAGTCTAACCCCTTCCCCTCCTCCGTTCGTTCCCCCTCCGCTCTCCCATATCACACGTACCACACCAGCAACCTCACGCCGCCACCCCCCACCCACGCGCTGTACGCGCACTCACCTCCCCCTTAGTCTCCCAAACCACCCGAGCCCCGGAGCCACTACCCCGAGGCTGTAATCACCTGTATGTGGCTTGGCCCAGTCGCTCCCCACCGGTCACTCATACCTGTGTCTCGTGGTGATGGTTGCCACACTACTGTACCCTATGTACACACCTCTGTGTATATACACACACTTCCTATATATATATATATATATATATATATATATATATATATATATATATATATATATATACGCACACACACTCGTACACCCTCTATAGACACTTCCCTACTCCACCTGTGTGTACGCATCGTAGCACCCTCACCTTTCCAAACACTATGCACACCCCTACACCCTCTCTGCACATCCCAACACCTTCGATATACACATCCTTTCACCTTCTACATGCAAAGCCATACACCATCTATATCCACACCCCGACACACTCTGTCCACACATCTACACCCTCTGTAAACAGATTCCTTCACCCCTTGAATTACACCCTTACACCTTCTTTATACACACCCCTACACCCTCAATATACAGACGCATACACTCACATACACCTTCCTTGCACATCCCAACACCTATTCACACACTCATACACCATATGTACACACCCCTGCGCGCACCATTTGCACACCACTACGCTGTATACACACCTTTGCACCCCCTCTGCGCATCCCTACACCTTCGGTACACTTCCAGTCAAAGTTGCTGATCCCCTCCTCAACCCACAACACATACACACCACCACACAGTTTTCCCCACCCACCCGCGCCCTCTCCCTCGGCCCACGTCAACACTCTCCCCCCATCCAACCCCTTCGCTTTTTCCCGAACTGCAAACCGACGCCCCCTTCCCACACTCTCACACAACCACGAACCCCTACCATTCCAACGACCACCGAACTCTCAATTTACTCTTCTGGCGTTTGCCACACCACCACAGATTCCACACTATTGCACACACACACACACACACACACACACACACACACACACACACACACACCCTCATCGTAACACCGCTGCCTTACACTCTTAAACCACCGTCCATAACAGTCCACACCACCACCACCACATGTTACCACCCACCGCACCATCATATCTTACCACACCACCACATCTGGCCACCCCACACCTTCACATCTTAATACACACCACACCACCACATCTGGCCACTACAACCCACACCAGTCACACTACCACATCTCACCAGCACGCGGAATTTACGTGATCTGCCATATAGGGATTATCCTTCACATGTCTTCCAGTTTCATCCATGGGTTGTGCGTGATTTTCCTTTTCCCAGAAAGGTTTCAGAATCCTTGTTTTCTAATCTCTTAGAAGTATTCGCTGGGAAGTCTGTTTGACAACTGAGACGGTAAGAATTCCAACCACATTATAAATTGTAGGATTTACGGCTGTTGTGACCTGTTGTAAGGTCACTCGCTCCCTCTTCCTCCTCCTTCCTCCAACACCCAGCCCTTCTGTTTCTCATGTCGTTCCTCCCCCACCCTCCTCCTCTCCTATTAACTCACGTGTTAACCCCTTTTGTTCCCCTGGGGGTCAGGTCAGGTCAGGTCAGGTCAGGTCATTATGTAGCTGATCTTCCCTTCCTCCGTATTCTCTCTTGTCTTCCATCATCCTGCACCCCCTTCCCTCCTTTACCTATCGTTACCCCCTTGCCTTCCTCCTCCTCCTCCTCTTGACAGCCCACTCCTCCTCCCCCACCCCTTTTTAATTGGGTGATTAGAAGTGATTAGACAGGGGAAGATACGGTTTTCAAATGGAAGAGTGAGAGTGAGTACGCAAGTGTATGGTGTATTTTAATTGAGTGTATTTTTATCGCGTTACTCGTTTACCCCCAGCAGACCTAGGGTGTATTTGTGGATGTGTCGTTGCTTGTTGGTATGGCAGAGGGAACTAGCAAAGCTAAGCTAAGCATTATTCACTATGTACTTCCAGAGATGGCTGGAGCCTCTTTTATTGCCTTTAAGGCCCCGTGGGAACCAAGGGTGTTGTTTCATGTCTGTACCGTTGTCCAGGTCTTGGCTGTGTCTGTAATTTGTGTCTCTGTTGTCCACTAGTTTTTTTCTCTCCAAGGGTCTGCAACTAATTGCGCTTTTTTCACCGGTTTCGCGCCACTTATCTTGTGCCTTGTCTATGTCTTCAGTTTTCATCCCTTCAGGATTGATATAGGGGATAGCATCGTTTATTACCTCCCTGTATAGGTTCCAAGAGGCCTTCATTTTTCGTGGGTACCAACCCTTTGTGTTCCAGGGTTGAGGATTGGAGTGGTTATTACAGTGTCTTGTCGGTTGGATGTGATTATATTGATGGTCGGGGTCACATCGTCTGATGTGAGCGTTGTGGCGTTTTTATATTTCCACATCTTTGCAAGAATTGTATCAGGAGTAGTAAGGTGTGAAGTGGCTTATAAAGGGCGGGAGGTTTAGTGTTGTGCACCGAACTATTTTATTGATTTTATGACAATATCTGCTGCGTGGTGTTCGTGGCAGAGTGCTCGAGGTTTGTAGGTCTAGCGTTAGAATCACTGATGATACTCTGGTGTCTTTAAGGATCTCCTGGTGGTCTGGTAACATGAGACACTCCCGTCTGGGTCCTGGGGTGGTAGGTCTACACACTCCTTCCCACCCTTACTCCTCCTCCTCACCCTCACAAATATTGCCTCCTCTGCAGCCTGTCCCTTTCCGGTCTCTTCTCACAATCCCATTCCATTCCCATTCCCGCCTCTAACCCTACTCCCTTCCTTTCTCCTTTCCATTCTCTTCCTGTAGAGCTGTAGTTCAGGAGAGGAGGGTTTTTTCCCATCTGTGGTCCATTGGTGCGTTATCCGCCTCGAGTTCTCGGTAGCCCGGGTTCGATTCTTGGGCGCGCATTGGTCAAATTGTTTAGCACACCAGCACTACCACATTCTAGCACCACCAGCACTACCTCCATTCTAGCACCACCAAGCACTACCACCATTCTAGCACCAACCAGCACTACCACCATTCTAGCACCACCAGCACTGCCACCATTCTAGCACCACCAGCACTGCCACCATTCTAGCACCACCACACTACCACCATTCTAGCACCACCAAGCACTACCACCATTCTAGCACCACCAGCAACTACCACCATTCTAGTACCACCAGCACTACACCATTCTAGCACCACCAGCACTGCCACCATTCTAGCACCACAGCACTACCACCATTCTAGCACACCAGCACTACCACATTCTAGCACCACAGCACTACCACCATTCTAGCACCACAGCACTACCACCATTCTAAGCACCACCAGCACTAACCACCATTCTAGTACCACCACACTACCACCATTCTAGTACCACCACACTACCACCATTCTAGCACACCAGCACTACCACCATTCTAGTACCACCAGCACTACCACATTCTAGCACCACCACACTACCACCATTCTAGTACCACCACACTACCACCATTCTAGTACCACCACACTACCACCATTCTACACCACCAGCACTACCACATTCTAGCACCACCAGCACTACCACCATTTAGTACCACCAGCACTGCCACCATTCTAGCACCACCAGCACTACCACCATTCTAGTACACCAGCACTACCACCATTCTAGCACCACCAGCACTACACCATTCTAGTACCACCAGCAACTACCACCATTCTAGTACACCAGCACTACCACCATTCTAGCACCACCAGCACTACCACCATTCTAGCACCACCAGCACTGCCACCATTCTAGCACCACCAGCACTAACACCATTCTAGCACCACCACACTACCACCATTCTAGTACACCAGCACTACCACCATTCTAGTACCACCAGCACTACCACCACTCTAGCACCACTAGCGCTACCACCATTCTAGTACCACCAGCAACTACCACCATTCTAGTACCACAGCACTACCACCATTCTAGCACCACCACACTACCACCATTCTAGTACCACAGCACTACCACCATTCTAGTACCACCAGCACTGCCACCATTCTAGCACCAACCAGCACTACCACCATTCTAGTACCACAGCACTACCACCATTCTAGTACCACCAGCACTGCCACCATTCTAGCACCACCATCACTACCACCATTCTAGTACCACCAGCACTAACCACCATTCTAGCACCACCAGCACTACCACCACTCTAGCACTACCAGCACTACCACCATTCTACACCACCAGCACTACCACCATTCTAGTACCACCAGCACTGCCACCATTCTAGCACCACCAGCACTGCCACCATTCTAGCACCACCAAGCACTACCACCATTCTAGCACCACCAGCACTACACCATTCTAGTACCACCAGCAACTACCACCATTCTAGTACCACAGCACTACCACCATTCTAGCACCACCAGCACTACCACCACTCTAGCACCACTAGCGCTACCACCATTCTAGTACCACAGCACTACCACCATTCTAGCACCACCAGCAACTACCACCATTCTAAGCACCACCAGCACTACACCATTCTAGTACCACCAGCACTACCACATTCTAGCACCACCAGCACTGCCACCATTCTAGCACCACCAGCACTAACCACCATTCTAGTACACCAGCACTACCACCATTCTAGTACCACCAGCACTACACCATTCTAGTACCACCAGCACTACCACCACTCTAGCACCACTAGCGCTGCCACCATTCTAGCACACCAGCACTACCACCACTCTAGCACCACTAGCGCTACCACCATTCTAGTACACCAGCACTACCACCATTCTAGTACCACCAGCAACTACCACCATTCTAAGCACCACCAGCACTACCACCACTCTAGCACTACCAGCACTACCACCATTCTAGCACCACCAGCAACTACCACCATTCTAGTACACCAGCACTACCACATTCTAGCACCACCAGCACTACCACCACTCTAGCACCACTAGCGCTACCACCATTCTAGCACACCAGCACTACCACCATTCTAGTACCACCAGCACTAACACCATTCTAGCACCACCAAGCACTACCACCATTCTAGTACCACCAGCACTACACCATTCTAGTACCACCAGCACTACCAACCATTCTAGCACCACCAGCAACTACCACCATTCTAGCACCACCAAGCACTACCACCATTCTAGTACCACCAGCACTACACCATTCTAGTACCACCACACTACCACCATTCTAGTACACCAGCACTACCACCATTCTAGTACACCAGCACTACCACCATTCTAGTACACCAGCACTACCACATTCTAGTACCACCAGCACTACCACATTCTAGTACCACCAGCACTACACCATTCTAGTACCACCAGCACTACCACCATTCTAGTACCACCAGCAACTACCACCATTCTAGTACACCAGCACTACCACCACTCTAGCACCACTAGCGCTACCACCATTCTAGTACACCAGCACTACCACCATTCTAGTACCACCAGCACTGCCACCATTCTAGCACCACCAGCACTACACCATTCTAGTACCACCAGCACTAACCACCATTCTAGTACACCAGCACTACCACATTCTAGTACCACCACACTACCACCATTCTAGTACACCAGCACTACCACCATTCTAGTACACCAGCACTACCACCATTCTAGTACCACCAGCACTACACCATTCTAGCACCACCAGCAACTACCACCATTCTAGCACCACCAAGCACTACCACCATTCTAGCACCACCAGCACTACCACCATTCTAGCACCACAGCACTACCACCATTCTAGTACCACCAGCACTACCAACCATTCTAGCACCACCAGCACTAACCACCATTCTAGCACACCAGCACTACCACCATTCTAGTACCACCAGCACTAACACCATTCTAGCACCACCAGCACTAACCACCATTCTAGTACACCAGCACTACCACCATTCTAGTACCACCAGCACTACCAACCATTCTAGCACCACCATCACTACCACCATTCTAGCACCAACCAGCACTACCACCATTCTAGTACCACCAGCAACTACCACCATTCTAGTACACCAGCACTACCACCATTCTAGTACCACCAGCACTACACCATTCTAGTACCACCAGCACTACACCATTCTAGTACCACCAGCAACTACCACCATTCTAAGCACCACCAGCACTACCACCATTCTAGCACCACCAAGCACTACCACCATTCTAGCACCACCAGCAACTACCACCATTCTAAGCACCACCAGCACTGCCACCATTCTAGCACACCAGCACTACCACATTCTAGCACCACCAAGCACTACCACCATTCTAGTACACCAGCACTACCACATTCTAGCACCACCAGCACTGCCACCATTCTAGCACCACAGCACTACCACCATTCTAGTACCACAGCACTACCACCATTCTAGCACCACCAAGCACTACCACCATTCTAGTACCACCAGCAACTACCACCATTCTAGCACCACCAAGCACTACCACCATTCTAGTACCACCAGCACTAACCACCATTCTAGCACCACCAAGCACTACCACCATTCTAGCACCACCAGCACTGCCACCATTCTAGCACCACCAGCACTAACACCATTCTAGCACCACAGCACTACCACCATTCTAGTACCACCAGCACTACCACCATTCTAGTACCACCAGCAACTACCACCATTCTAGTACACCAGCACTACCACCATTCTAGCACCACCAGCACTAACCACCATTCTAGCACCACCAAGCACTACCACCATTCTAGTACCACCAGCAACTACCACCATTCTAGTACCACCAGCACTACACCATTCTAGTACCACCACACTACCACCATTCTAGTACACCAGCACTACCAACCATTCTAGCACCACCAAGCACTACCACCATTCTAGTACCACCAGCACTACCACCATTCTAGTACCACCAGCACTGCCACCATTCTAGCACACCAGCACTACCACCATTCTAGTACCACCAGCAACTACCACCATTCTAGTACACCAGCACTACCACATTCTAGCACCACCAAGCACTACCACCATTCTAGTACACCAGCACTACCACCATTCTAGTACCACAGCACTACCACCATTCTAGTACCACCAGCACTACACCATTCTAGTACCACCAGCACTACACCATTCTAGTACCACCAGCACTACACCATTCTAGTACCACCAGCACTACACCATTCTAGTACCACCACACTACCACCATTCTAAGCACCACCAGCACTACCACCATTCTAAGCACCACCAGCACTAACCACCATTCTAGTACCACAGCACTACCACCATTCTAGTACACCAGCACTACCACCATTCTAGCACCACCAGCACTGCCACCATTCTAGCACCACCACACTACCACCATTCTAGTACACCAGCACTACCACCATTCTAGTACCACCAGCACTACACCATTCTAGTACCACCAGCACTACCACCATTCTAGTACCACCAGCACTACCACCACTCTAGCACCACTAGCGCTACCACCATTCTAGCACCACCAGCACTACACCATTCTAGTACCACCAGCACTACCAACCATTCTAGCACCAACCAGCACTACCACCACTCTAGCACTACCAGCACTACCACCATTCTAGTACACCAGCACTACCACCATTCTAGTACCACCAGCAACTACCACCATTCTAGTACCACCAGCAACTACCACCATTCTAGCACCACCTAGCACTACCACCATTCTAGTACCACCAGCACTAACCACCATTCTAGCACCACCAAGCACTACCACCATTCTAGTACCACCAGCACTACACCATTCTAGCACCACAGCACTACCACCATTCTAGCACACCAGCACTACCAACCATTCTAGCACCACCAAGCACTACCACCATTCTAGCACCACAGCACTACCACCATTCTAGTACCACCAGCACTACCACCACTCTAGCACCACTAGCGCTACCACCATTCTAGCACCACAGCACTACCACCATTCTAGTACACCAGCACTACCAACCATTCTAGCACCACCAGCACTACCAACCATTCTAGCACCACCAGCACTACCACCATTCTAGTACCACAGCACTACCACCATTCTAGCACCACCAGCACTACCACCATTCTAGTACCACCAGCACTACCACCATTCTAGTACCACCAGCACTACCACCATTCTAGCACCACCAGCACTACCACCATTCTAGTACCACCAGCACTACCACCATTCTAGTACCACCAGCACTACCACCACTCTAGCACCACTAGCGCTACCACCATTCTAGCACCACCAGCACTACCACCATTCTAGCACCACCAGCACTACCACCATTCTAGCACCACCAGCACTACCACCATTCTAGCACCACCAGCATTACCACCATTCTAGACCACCAGCACTACCACCATTCTAGCACCACCAGCACTACCACCATTCTAGCACCACCAGCACTACACATTCTAGCTACCACCAGCACTACCACCATTCTAGTACCCACCAGCACTACCACCATTCTAGTACCACCAGCACTACCACCATTCTAGCACCACCAGCACTACCACCATTCTAGTACCACCAGCACTACCACCATTCTAGCACCACCAGCACTACCACCATTCTAGCACCACCAGCACTACCACCATTCTAGCACCACCAGCACTACCACCATTCTAGCTACCACCAGCACTACCACCATTCTAGCACCACCAGCACTACCACCATTCTAGCACCACCAGCACTACCACCATTCTAGCACCACCAGCACTACCACCATTCTAGCACCACCAGCACTACCACCATTCTAGCACCACCAGCACTACCACCATTCTAGCACCACCAGCACTACCACCATTCTAGCACCACCAGCACTACCACCATTCTAGTACCACCAGCACTACCACCATTCTAGTACCACCAGCACTACCACCATTCTAGCACCACCAGCACTACCACCATTCTAGCACCACCAGCACTACCACCATTCTAGCACCACCAGCACTACCACCATTCTAGCACCACCAGCACTACCACCATTCTAGCACCACCAGCACTACCACCATTCTAGCACCACCAGCACTACCACCATTCTAGACACACCAGCACTACCACCATTCTAGCACCACCAGCACTACCACCATTCTAGCACCACCAGCACTACCACCATTCTAGTACCACCAGCACTACCACCATTCTATGCACCACACCAGCACTACACCTCTCTAGCTCCACTAGCCTACCACCATTCTAGCACCACCAGCACTACCACCATTCTAGCACCACCAGCACTACCACCATTCTAGCACCAACCAGCACTACCACCATTCTAGCACCACCAGCACTACCACCATTCTAGCACCACCAGCACTGCCACCATTCTAGCACCACAGCACTACCACCATTCTAGCACCACCAGCACTACCACCATTCTAGCACCACCAGCACTACCACATTCTAGCACCACCTAGCAATACCACCATTCTAGTACCACCAGCACTACCACCATTCTAGTACACACCAGGCACTACCACCATTCCTACCCCCACCCACCATTCTAGTACACCAGCACTACCACCATTCTAGTACCACCAGCACTAACCACCATTCTAGCACCACAGCACTACCACCATTCTAGTACCACCAGCACTGCCACCATTCTAGCACCACCAAGCACTACCACCATTCTAGTACACCAGCACTACCACATTCTAGTACCACCAGCACTGCCACCATTCTAGCACCACCAAGCACTACCACCATTTAGTACCACCAGCACTACACCATTCTAGTACACCAGCACTACCACCATTCTAGTACCACCAGCACTACCACCATTCTAGTACCACCAGCACTACCACCATTCTAGTACCACCAGCACTGCCACCATTCTAGCACCACCAGCACTGCCACCATTCTAGCACCACCACACTACCACCATTCTAGTACCACCAGCAACTACCACCATTCTAGTACCACCAGCACTAACCACCATTCTAGTACACCAGCACTACCACCATTCTAGTACCACCAGCACTACACCATTCTAGTACCACCAGCACTACACCATTCTAGTACCACCAGCACTACACCATTCTAGTACCACCAGCACTACACCATTCTAGCACCACAGCACTACCACCATTCTAGTACCACCAGCACTACACCATTCTAGCACCACCAAGCACTACCACCATTCTAGTACACCAGCACTACCACCACTCTAGCACCACTAGCGCTACCACCATTCTAGCACCACCAGCACTGCCACCATTCTAGCACACCAGCACTACCACCATTCTAGTACACCAGCACTACCACATTCTAGCACCACCAAGCACTACCACCATTCTAGTACCACCAGCACTGCCACCATTCTAGCACCACCAAGCACTACCACCATTCTAGTACACCAGCACTACCACATTCTAGCACCACCAAGCACTACCACCATTCTAGTACCACCAGCACTACCACCATTCTAGTACCACCAGCACTACCTCCATTCTAGCACCACCAAGCACTACCACCATTCTAGTACCACCAGCACTACCACCATTCTAGCACCACCAGCACTGCCACCATTCTAGTACCACCAGCACTACACCATTCTAGTACCACCACACTACCACCATTCTAGTACACCAGCACTACCACCATTCTAGTACCACCAGCACTAACACCATTCTAGCACCACCACACTACCACCATTCTAGTACCACCACACTACCACCATTCTAGCACCACCAGCACTACACCATTCTAGCACCAACCAGCACTACCACCACTCTAGCACCACTAGCGCTACCACCATTCTAGTACCACAGCACTACCACCATTCTAGCACACCAGCACTACCACATTCTAGCACCACCAAGCACTACCACCATTCTACACCACCAGCACTACCAACCATTCTAGCACCACCACACTACCACCATTCTAAGCACCACCAGCACTAACCACCATTCTAGTACACCAGCACTACCACCATTCTAGTACCACCACACTACCACTATTCTAGCACCACCAGCACTACCACCATTCTAGCACCACCAGCACTACCACCATTCTAGCACCACCAGCACTGCCACCATTCTAGTACCACCAGCACTGCCACCATTCTAGCACCACCAGCACTGCCACCATTCTAGCACCACCAGCACTGCCACCATTCTAGCACCACCAGCACTACCACCATTCTAGCACCACCAGCACTACCACCATCTTTCACACCATGTAGACGCTGCCTCCACAGTCTACACCCACAACCACACTCCGCCCGCCTTCTGCCTCCATCCATATCTACGACACTAAATACATATCCATAAGGTCATGCGTACCTATGATAACCGTAGGGTAGTGTGTGCCTCTCCCGCTCTGTCCTCACATAATGTCGGTTCTCCCCCGTGGTGAAGGCCTGTCGTTAAGACCCCGGCCCCACCAACCCAAGGGAAGGTCTTAAACACATATTACTATGGTAACTACAGAGAGTCAAGTTGTACCGTTAGCCATTTACAAGATGGCTATGTAATTTTTTAATTATTTTTTTTTGGCAATTATTATTTAACGGTTGTAATTACCTTTGGCCTGCTTTGGTCATGTGCAAGCGCCGTTTGAGAGGTATTTTTCTGTGGTGTGTGTAGTCCTGATGCGTATATATATATATACATATAAATATATATATATATATATATATATATATATATATATATATATATATATATATATATATATTTTCATACTTTTTCGTACATATTCGCCATTTCCCGCATTAGCGAGGTAGCGTTAAGAACAGAGGACTGAGCCTTAGAGGGAATATCCTTATTTGGACCCCTTCTCTGATCCTTCTTTTGGAAAATTAAGAAACCGGAGGGGAGGATTTCCAGCTCCTCGCTCCCTTCGGTGTTAGTCGCCTTTTATGACACGCAGGGAATACGTGGGACGTATTCCCTGCATGTCGTAGAAGGCGACTAAAAGGGTAGAGGTCAGGGGGCTGGAAATCCTCCCCTCTCATTTTTGATTTTCCAAAAGAAGGAACATAGAAGGGTTCAAGTGATGATATTCCCTCAAAGGCTCAGTTCTCTTCTTAACGCTACCTCGCTAACACGGGAAATGGCGAATATTTATGAAAAAGAATATATATATATATATATATATATATATATATATATATATATATATATATATATATATATATATATATATATGGGTAGGTTTGAAGGAATAGTGGTTCCAACAATAATATATGATTGCGAGGCGTGGGCTATAGATAGGGTTGTGCGAAGGAGGGTGGATATGTTGGAAATGAGATGTTTGAGGACAGTATGTGGTGTGAGGTGATTTGATCGAGTAAGTACTAATAGGGTAAGAGAGATGTGTGGTAATAAAAAGAGTGTGGTTAAGAGAGCAGAAGAGGGTGTTTTGAAATGGTTTTGTCACATGGAGAGAATGAGTGAGGAAAGATTGACAAGGAGGATATATGTGTCAGAGGTGGAGGGAACGAGAAGTGGGAGACCAAATTGGAGGTGGAAGGATGGAGTGAAAAAGATTTTGAGCGATCGGGGCCTGAACATGCAGGAGGGTGAAAGGCGTGCAAGGAATAGAGTGAATTGGAACGATGTGGTATACCGGGGTGGACTTGCTATCAGTGGATGGAACCGGGCATGTGAAGCGTCTGGGGTAAACCATTGAAAGTTTTGTGGAGGCTGGATGTGGAGAGGGAGCTGTGGTTTCGGTGCATTATACATGACAGCTAGAGACTGAGTGTGAACGAGTGTTGCTTTTCCTAGCGCTACCTCGCATGCGTGCGGGGGGAGGGGGTTGTCATTTCATGTGTGGCGGGGTGGCGACGGGAAGGAATAAGGGCAGCAAGTATGAATTATGTACATGTGTACATATGTATATGTCTGTGTATGTATATATACGTTGAAATGTATAGGTATGTATATGTGCGTGTGCTGACGTGTATGTACATACATGTGTATGTGGGTGGGTTGGGCCTTTCTTTCGTCTGTTTCCTTGCGCTACCTCGCAAACGCGGGAGACAGCGACAAAGCAAAAAAAAAAAAACTATATATATATATATATATATATATATATATATATATATATATATATATATATATATATATGGCAGTGTTGATTGTCAGAGAGTTTCTCAGGGAAATGACATGACAGCTTTTTCTCACATTTATGATTTGTTAGAATCAGATTCTCAGGGACCCATACATGCTCTTGAGAGCTTGGATGGCCCCCCAATTGCTGGCTACAGTATGTCGATAGGTCAGAAGCCGAACTAACCAACTCCGGGCCAATTAATGTGAACCTGTTAACTGCACAAAGGCCCATTTGGTTTCTACGTACTTGGCGTAAAGTTTATGGGTTTCTACCAGATTGGACTAAAGTCTTTGGGTTTCTTCTCCACTAGACAAAGGTCTTAGGGGTTTCTTCTCAATTGGACAAGGGCCTGTGGTTTTGGAAAAAGTGGTTTTAAAAGTTTTATGGGTAAACCGTATTCTTGTTCAGCTGAAAACTGTACACTTGAGTTCAGTAGAAACCCGTGAACCATCGTTCAGTTGGGTAGTGGGAACCGTGGCACAGACCTTACTCCATGTGAGAAGAAATTCATAGACCTTAGTCCGGTTCAATAGAGGTCTATAAATCTTTTTCGAGTCGAGTAGAGAACCATGTGAATTACTCCAGTTCACGAAGAATCAGTCAACCATAATCAGGCTAAGTAACAACCCAGTAACTATGATTGAAATTGAGTAGAAAGCACGAGACCTTAGTCCAGTTGAGTAGAAACCACGAGACCTTAGTTCAGTTGAGTAGAAACCACGAGACCTTAGTTCAGTTGAGTAGAAACCACGAGACCTTAGTTCAGTTGAGTAGAAACCACGAGACCTTAGTCCAGTTGAGTAGAAACCACGAGACCTTAGTTCAGTTGAGTAGAAACCACGAGACCTTAGTCCAGTTGAGTAGAAACCACGAGATCTTAGTCCAGTTGAGTAGAAACCACGAGACCTTAGTCCAGTTGAGTAGAAACCACGAGACCTTAGTCCAGTTGAGTAGAAACCACAAGACCTTAGTCCAGTCGAGTAGAAACCACGAGACCTTAGTCCAGTTGAGTAGAAACCACGAGACCTTACTCCAGTTGAGTAGAAACCACGAGACCTTAGTCCAGTTGAGTAGAAACCCATAGACATTCATATGGTGAAGTAAAATTCATTCGACCTTAGGCGAGTAAAAACCAACTCGTCCTTGTTTCAGTTAAGTAAAAACCACTCGATGTTAGTAAAAAGCATTGGGATCCCATAGGTGTTCGTAGAGCGTAGTTGAACAATGGTGCTTATTTGGTGCTGATGGACCCCAGTCCAGTGTATTAGAAACCATAGAAGTGTTATCCAGTTTAGAGTAGAATGTATTCCTGAACTCTAGTCCAGTTTTGTGGAAATTCATTTAGCTAGTTCGGGTGTCTAGAAACTTTCTGTCTTCGTCAAGGGTTTCGTACAAGATCTTTAATATTTTATGTTTCATAAAAACCTTTTAAATCATCTTCATGTTTGTTGAAGAAACCGTAAAAAGTCTTGGTCAGGAGCGATAGAACCTAGTAAGCCTTTGTAAGGTCTAAGCCCTTAAGTCTTTGTAAAGTTTGACAAAAAGAACCCAGTAAGACTTTGCAAGGTTTGATAGAAACCTCTAAGACTGCCATTTGCGATTGGAACCCTGTAAGTCTTTCTTCAGGTACGACAGAAACCTGTGTCTTTAAAGTATGATAGAAACCCAAAAGTTTTTGTCCGGTGAGTAGAAAGCTTTTAAGGTATTTGTAAGGATTAATAGAAACCTCTCAAGTATTTGCATACAGATGGAAATCCTAAGCATCAATTTTGTTAATCTTTAAATCCTTAAGCATTAGTGCAGGCTCGCCTTTGGCCTAAGTTGCGTTCGAGGGACGTACTTCGTCTCAGCACAGAATGGTAATGTACTGTAAAGATGTTGTCCTGTAAGGTAAGGCAAAGGCAACAGACCATTTGTCTTGGTTAATACATAGCTATGATAACCCAGGATAATCTGAACGGCTTAGGCTTCAGTTTGAGCTTTCGAAAGCCTTTTAAACCTTGCCTATATCACTGGAGGCCATTTAGTGTTGTAGACCAGTTTACTGAAACTGTGGGTTCATGAAAGCTCTTCATCCTTCATCTCGATTGACACAAGGCTTATTATTTTAGGTAGAGGACTTTGCTTCTGTAAGCTGAAGCCTCATTACCCCTTTGCTAAGTTGCTTCTGTGAGCTGAAGCCTCATTACCCCTTTGTTAAGTTGCTTCTGTGAGATGAAGCCTCATTACCCCTTTGCTAAGTTGCTTCTGTGAGCTGAAGCCTCATTACCCCTTTGCTAAGTTGCTTCTGTAAGCTGAAGCCTCATTACCCCTTTGCGAAGTTGCTTCTGTAAGCTGAAGCCTCATTACCCCTTTGCGAAGTTGCTTCTGTAAGCTGAAGCCTCATTACCCCTTTGTCTAAGTTCGTAGAAGCCCTCCAGCCATAGTCTGGGCTGGGTTAGTGGAAGCCCACGGACCTAAGGCTGTATAATTAGAAGCCGCTGAACCTTAGTGAGGTTTAGTTTAGTGCCATAGACTTAGACTTCATGAGACCATTGAGGATACCTCAGACTGTTAAGCCTGTGTGTGTGTGTGTGTGTGTGTGTGTGTGTGTGTGTGTGTGTGTAGATAACTAAATGACCTGGGGCTTCCTCCGTCTCGCCGGCTATTGTTGTTGTTCTTGTTGGCTTCGTCCGTCCCCATACATCCTCGGTACCCTTCACTCCTGCCTCGATCCCTTCCCATACAGCCTCAGTCCTTTACCATACAGCCTGACCCCTTTTCATCCAGCGTATCCCTTCCCATACAGCCTGAGTCCCTTTCCATCCAGTCTCAGTCCTGTCCCAAGCAGCTTCGGTCCCCCTCTTATGCAGCCTCAATCCCCTCCCATGCAGCCTCAATCCCCTCCCATGCAGCCTCAATTCCCTCCCATGCAGCCTCAGCCATCTTCCATGCACCTCCCTCCGCACCCATGCAGCCTCAATCCCCTCCCATGCAGCCTCAATCCCCTCCCATGCAGCCTCAATCCCCTCCCATGCAGCCTCAATCCCCTCCCATGCAGCCTCACCCATCTTCCATGCACCTCCCTCCGCACCCATGCAGCCTCAATCCCCTCCCATGCAGCCTCAGCCATCTTCCATGCACCTCCCTCCGCACCCATGCAGCCTCACCCACCTCCCGTGCAGCCTCAGTCCCCTCGAACCACCATGCATGGTGCACCCACGGGAAGAGTGGGCTGTAAGCCGGGGAAGGGGAGGTGAGTGGGGAGAGGCTTGGTCGGTGGGGAAGTAGGGGATAAAAAACGTGGCCATTTTTGGAGCAGAAGGTCGATGTTGTTGTCCGAATAGGAGGAGGAGGAGGAGATGTGGGTGATTTTGAATTTTGGAGTTTGCGAATTGGATTATGCTTTATCGGGGTGTGTTGAGAGGCAGTTTGGTGATGTGGGCGTGTGTTGAGAGGCTGTTTAAGGATGAGAGGATGTGTTGGGAGGCTGTTTAGGGATGTGGGCGTGTGTTGAGAGGCTGTTTAAGGATGAGAGGATGTGTTGGGAGGCTGTTTAGGGATGTGGGCGTGTGGTGAAACGCTACATCTTATGGGATGTGGGCATTGAGAGGCTGTTTAGTGGTATGGGTGTGTGTTGAGGGGCTGTGTGAGGATGTGGGCGTGTGCTGATGGAAGGCTGTTTATGGATGTGGGATGTGAGTTGACAGACTGTTTACAGATGTGAGACTGTTTTGTTGGGCTGTTTAGAGGAGGGCCTGTGTGTGTGTGTGAGTACATATTTTCGTATGTATGCGTGTGTACATATGTATATATGTATGTGTGTGTACATATATATGTATTTATGTATGTGTGCCTGTGTGTGTGTTTGTGTGTGTGAGTGAGTGGGGTAGGTTTTTTTTTGCTTTCATATATGATTATTCGTACGTTTGTGTTTGTTGATTTGTTTGCGGGCAAAGTTACGTCTGTATGTGCATATTATTACTTATCTACAACACCCAAATTGTACGGTATGGGATGAGGCTTTTGGCTCGTGTGGCTGCAAATCTTGAACAGTCTTTAATCTCACTCAACTTTCTGCTATTATCAACTCAGTTTCCTCGTGCATTATCTTCCACTACAGATGTAATGAAAATAAGTTCTTTACATCTTTTCTCCATCTTTTTTCTGCTGATTTTCCTCTTATGATCACTGGCTGCTCGACCTCGAAGAGGTAGAGGCCATTCATACGTCCATGATGGAAATCTTAATGGCCTCGGCCTGTCACTGTAACTCAGTTTTCCTAATTTTGATTCCATGTTTGTTGTCTCCTTCGAGGGACTTTCTTCGTCAGATCTGTGTGCCACTTGAAGTAACCGAACTCAAGAAACACGCTTTAGTTTTCGCCAGATATGCGATACAAACAGCTTACTAAATATTTCTTTAACCATTTCCTTGAATGGAGTTGTATTAAATGCCAGCAGACATTTAATACTAATGACGAACAGCTTGCTGAATATTCTGTCCACGTACTTGATTGCAGCTCTATTATTTGCCAGCAGAAAGTTTTGTGTCCTCTAACATTACGAACAACTTGCTGAATATTCTATCCTTGTACGTGATTGGAGCTGTGATTTACCAGTAAACTGTTTGCCTCCTCCACTACTAACCTAAGATTTCAAGTTAGGTACAGTGTCGATGGGGTATCTGTCAAGTTCATTACAGTGTCGATTCACAAGTCTCTTTCACACACCGACTCTTGCAGCTTATCCCATCTTAGATGTTATTTGTACTGAGGTCTATTATTCTTCATTGCTCTACATTCATTCGAGTCAGGTTTCGTCAACTTTTCATCAGACCAGTTTTGGAATTTGTTTAGGTCCCCTTGCACGTTGATGCAATCCTCACTCTGTACATCCATCATGACCTTGAGACCCTTCGCAAACATGTTCAGGTAGATGTCCAACCCTTTAGCGAAGTCATTTACACAGACTAAGAACAGCAGTGGCCCCAAGACTGAATCCTGCGGCACGCTGCTGGTGAGCCCAACCCATTTCAATAAAGCTCTTCAGATATGAGTTCGTTGTTCCTTTCCACTTAGTTTTTAGACCATCAGTGGAATTTGCCCCAAGCTCTTGCCTAAAACAGCCAAATTCTTTATCAAATTTTTATGTGGATGTGGTGTCAAATGCTCTATGGCAGTCCAGATGCTAAAAGTCCACCCGCATATCTCTGTCTAAAATGGATGCAATTCTCTTACAGAAGTCTACAAGAGTTCATTACGCACGATCTCCTTTCCCTGAACCCATGTTGTTCTCATTCACGTAATTTCTCCTTCACAAGTGTCTATCCGAGTGTCTATTTGTTTTCTGATTACCTTTTCCATCATTCTACGGACCACACTCGTTTGTAAGACCGGCCTGTAGTTCAGCGCGACTTTGCGGTCTCTTTTCCCAAAGATCGGTATGATATTTGCCCTCTTCCCCAGGTACTATACCATCCTCCGTGGCTTGTCAGGGTGTATCTGCACACTTTTCCAGTACACTGAGAAATTTCGACGGGATCATGAGGGATGTGGGTCAAGGCCCTTCAGTGCAGCGCATATCTGTTAATTCCTCTGCTTTCCAAGATCTTCCCCTATCGCTAATGTTAGGGCGGTGGTGTTTTGCACTGTGAAGACGCTATCGAATTTGTCGTTTAGCTCATCGTATAACTTTACATCTTTTCTCCATCTTTTTCTGCTGATTTTCCTCTTATGATCACTGGCTGCTCGACCTCGAAGAGGTAGAGGCCATTCATACGTCCATGATGGAAATCTTAATGGCCTCGGCCTGTCACTGTAACTCAGTTTTCCTAATTTTGATTCCATGTTTGTTGTCTCCTTCGAGGGACTTTCTTCGTCAGATCTGTGTGCCACTTGAAGTAACCGAACTCAAGAAACACGCTTTAGTTTTCGCCAGATATGCGATACAAACAGCTTACTAAATATTTCTTTAACCATTTCCTTGAATGGAGTTGTATTAAATGCCAGCAGACATTTAATACTAATGACGAACAGCTTGCTGAATATTCTATCCTTGTACGTGATTGGAGCTGTGATTTACCAGTAAACTGTTTGCCTCCTCCACTACTAACCTAAGATTTCAAGTTAGGTACAGTGTCGATGGGGTATCTGTCAAGTTCATTACAGTGTCGATTCACAAGTCTCTTTCACACACCGACTCTTGCAGCTTATCCCATCTTAGATGTTATTTGTACTGAGGTCTATTATTCTTCATTGCTCTACATTCATTCGAGTCAGGTTTCGTCAACTTTTCATCAGACCAGTTTTGGAATTTGTTTAGGTCCCCTTGCACGTTGATGCAATCCTCACTCTGTACATCCATCATGACCTTGAGACCCTTCGCAAACATGTTCAGGTAGATGTCCAACCCTTTAGCGAAGTCATTTACACAGACTAAGAACAGCAGTGGCCCCAAGACTGAATCCTGCGGCACGCTGCTGGTGAGCCCAACCCATTTCAATAAAGCTCTTCAGATATGAGTTCGTTGTTCCTTTCCACTTAGTTTTTAGACCATCAGTGGAATTTGCCCCAAGCTCTTGCCTAAAACAGCCAAATTCTTTATCAAATTTTTTATGTGGATGTGGTGTCAAATGCTCTATGGCAGTCCAGATGCTAAAAGTCCACCCGCATATCTCTGTCTAAAATGGATGCAATTCTCTTACAGAAGTCTACAAGAGTTCATTACGCACGATCTCCTTTCCCTGAACCCATGTTGTTCTCATTCACGTAATTTCTCCTTCACAAGTGTCTATCCGAGTGTCTATTTGTTTTCTGATTACCTTTTCCATCATTCTACGGACCACACTCGTTTGTAAGACCGGCCTGTAGTTCAGCGCGACTTTGCGGTCTCTTTTCCCAAAGATCGGTATGATATTTGCCCTCTTCCCCAGGTACTATACCATCCTCCGTGGCTTGTCAGGGTGTATCTGCACACTTTTCCAGTACACTGAGAAATTTCGACGGATCATGAGGGATGTGGGTCAAGGCCCTTCAGTGCAGCGCATATCTGTTAATTCCTCTGCTTTCCAAGATCTTCCCCTATCGCTAATGTTAGGGCGGTGGTGTTTTGCACTGTGAAGACGCTATCGAATTTGTCGTTTAGCTCATCGTATAACTTTACATCTTTTCTCCATCTTTTTCTGCTGATTTTCCTCTTATGATCACTGGCTGCTCGACCTCGAAGAGGTAGAGGCCATTCATACGTCCATGATGGAAATCTTAATGGCCTCGGCCTGTCACTGTAACTCAGTTTTCCTAATTTTGATTCCATGTTTGTTGTCTCCTTCGAGGGACTTTCTTCGTCAGATCTGTGTGCCACTTGAAGTAACCGAACTCAAGAAACACGCTTTAGTTTTCGCCAGATATGCGATACAAACAGCTTACTAAATATTTCTTTAACCATTTCCTTGAATGGAGTTGTATTAAATGCCAGCAGACATTTAATACTAATGACGAACAGCTTGCTGAATATTCTGTCCACGTACTTGATTGCAGCTCTATTATTTGCCAGCAGAAAGTTTTGTGTCCTCTAACATTACGAACAACTTGCTGAATATTCTATCCTTGTACGTGATTGGAGCTGTGATTTACCAGTAAACTGTTTGCCTCCTCCACTACTAACCTAAGATTTCAAGTTAGGTACAGTGTCGATGGGGTATCTGTCAAGTTCATTACAGTGTCGATTCACAAGTCTCTTTCACACACCGACTCTTGCAGCTTATCCCATCTTAGATGTTATTTGTACTGAGGTCTATTATTCTTCATTGCTCTACATTCATTCGAGTCAGGTTTCGTCAACTTTTCATCAGACCAGTTTTGGAATTTGTTTAGGTCCCCTTGCACGTTGATGCAATCCTCACTCTGTACATCCATCATGACCTTGAGACCCTTCGCAAACATGTTCAGGTAGATGTCCAACCCTTTAGCGAAGTCATTTACACAGACTAAGAACAGCAGTGGCCCCAAGACTGAATCCTGCGGCACGCTGCTGGTGAGCCCAACCCATTTCAATAAAGCTCTTCAGATATGAGTTCGTTGTTCCTTTCCACTTAGTTTTTAGACCATCAGTGGAATTTGCCCCAAGCTCTTGCCTAAAACAGCCAAATTCTTTATCAAATTTTTTATGTGGATGTGGTGTCAAATGCTCTATGGCAGTCCAGATGCTAAAAGTCCACCCGCATATCTCTGTCTAAAATGGATGCAATTCTCTTACAGAAGTCTACAAGAGTTCATTACGCACGATCTCCTTTCCCTGAACCCATGTTGTTCTCATTCACGTAATTTCTCCTTCACAAGTGTCTATCCGAGTGTCTATTTGTTTTCTGATTACCTTTTCCATCATTCTACGGACCACACTCGTTTGTAAGACCGGCCTGTAGTTCAGCGCGACTTTGCGGTCTCTTTTCCCAAAGATCGGTATGATATTTGCCCTCTTCCCCAGGTACTATACCATCCTCCGTGGCTTGTCAGGGTGTATCTGCACACTTTTCCAGTACACTGAGAAATTTCGACGGGATCATGAGGGATGTGGGTCAAGGCCCTTCAGTGCAGCGCATATCTGTTAATTCCTCTGCTTTCCAAGATCTTCCCCTATCGCTAATGTTAGGGCGGTGGTGTTTTGCACTGTGAAGACGCTATCGAATTTGTCGTTTAGCTCATCGTATAACTTTACATCTTTCTCTAGAATTCTTCCCATTTATGTCTTACTTCTGGTGAATTTATGGAAAAGATTCGGATTGTCTCTTGTTTTGTCCACTACATTCTTTTGAAAGGTTCTGTCATCCTCTTTCCTTAACCTGCTGGTCTCGTTTCTTGTTCTCTTATACTTTTCAGTGGCGGCTGGTTGCTGTGCCGCCTGCATCTTCACTGCAGTGCATTCCTAAGCTTTCTTGCTTCTTGACATCTCGTATTGAACCACATCTCTCCCTTTCTAAGCCTTTCCTCTGTACTTGAAGCTAAGAATACCCGTGTTCTTACTTCTTTATTGTAGATTTTACAGAACCTTTTACAAGAATATGCTGGATCGTGTGTGTGTGTGTGTGTGTGTGTTGTGTGTGTGTGTGTGTGTGTGTGTGTGTGTGTGTGGTGTGTGTGTGTGTGTTGTGTGTGTGTGTGTGTTGTGTGTGTGTGTGTGGTGTGTGTGTGTGTGGTGTGTGTGTGTGTGTGGTGTGTGTGTGTGTGGTGTGTGTGTGTGTGTTGTGTGTGTGTGTGTTGTGTGTGTGTGTGTGGTGTGTGTGTGTGTGTGTGGTGTGTGTGTGTGTGGTGTGTGTGTGTGTGGTGTGTGTGTGTGTGGTGTGTGTGTGTGTGTTGTGTGTGTGTGTGTGGTGTGTGTGTGTGTGTGTTGTGTGTGTGTGTGTGGTGTGTGTGTGTGTGGTGTGTGTGTGTGTGTTGTGTGTGTGTGTGTGTTGTGTGTGTGTGTGTGGTGTGTGTGTGTGTGGTGTGTGTGTGTGTGGTGTGTGTGTGTGTGTGTGGTGTGTGTGTGTGTGTGTGTGTTGTGTGTGTGTGTGTGTGTGTTGTGTGTGTGTGTGTTGTGTGTGTGTGTGTGTTGTTGTTTGTGGTAGGTTGGGGGAGTAGGGGAGAAGTGGGATGTATTTAGGGAAGCAGTGGTGACTTGCGCAAAAGATGTCTGTGGCGTGAGAAAGGTGGGAGGTGGGCAGATTAGAAAGGGTAGTGACTGGTGGGAAGTAGTACGAATGACTGGGAGATGTATAAAAGAAAGAGGCAGGAGGTCAAGAGAAAGGTGCAAGAGGTGAAAAAGAGGGCAAATGGGACTTGAGGTGAGAGAGTATCATTAAATTTTAGGGAGAATAAAAAGATGTTTTGGAAAGAGGTAACTAAAGTGCGTAAGACAGGAGAACAAATGGGAACATCGGTGAAGGAGACTAATGGGAAGAGTAATAACAAGTAGTGGTGAAGGAAGAAGGAGATGGAGTGAGTATTTTGAAGGTTTGTTGAATGTGTTTGATGATAGGGTGGCAGATATAGGGTGTTTTGGTCGAGGTGGTGTGCGGAGTGAGAGGGTCTGGGAGAATAGTTTGGTATACAGAGAAGAGGTAGTAAAAGCTTTGCGGAAAATGAAAGGGGGGGGCAAGGGGGCGGGTTTGGATGGTATTGCAATGGAATTTATTAAAAAAAGGGGTTACTGTGTTGTTGAGTGGTTGGTAAGGATATTCACTGTCTGTATGTTTCATGGTGAAGTGCCTGAGGATTGGCGGAATGCATGCATAGTGCCATTGTACACAGGCAAGGGGGTAAAGGTGTGTGTTTAAATTACAGAGGTATAAGTTTGTTGAGTATTCCTGGGAAATTATATGGGAGGGCATTGATTGAGAGGGTGAAGACATTTACATAGCATCAGATTGGGGAAGAGCATTGTGGTTTCAGAAGTGGTAGAGGATGTGTGGATCAGGTGTTTGCTTTGAAGAATGTATGTGAGAAATACTTAGAAAAACAGATTAATTTTTTATGTAGCATCTATGGATCTGGAGAAGGCATATGATAGAGTTGATAGAGATGCTCTGTGGAAGGTATTAAGAGTTTATGATGTAGGAAGTAAGTTGCTGGAAGCAGTGAAAAGTTTTTATCAAGGATGTAAGGCATGTGTACGAGTAGGAAGAGAGGAAAGTGATTGATTCCCAGTGAATGTCGGTTTGCGGTAGGGGTGTGTGATATCTCCATGGTTATTTAATTAGTTTATGGATGGGGTTGTTAGGGAGGTGAATGCAAGAGTTTTGGAGAGAGGGGCAAGTATGCATTCTGTTGTGGATGAGAGGGATTGGGAAGCGAGTCAGTCGTTGTTCACTGATGATACAACGCTGGTAGCTGATTCGGATGAGAAACTGCGGAAGTTGGTGACTGAATTTGGTAAAGTGTGTGAAAGAAGAAAGCTGAGAGTAAATGTGAATAAGAGCAAGCTTATTAGGTTTAGTATGGTTGAGGGACAAGTTAATTGGGAGGTAAGTTTGAATGGAGAAAAACTGGAGGAAGTGCAGTGTTTTAGATATCTCGTAATGGATTTAGCAGCGGATGGCACCATGGAAGCTGAAGCGAGTCACAGGGTGGGGGAGGGGGCGAAGGTGCTAGGAGCGTTGGAGAATGTGTGAAAGGCGAGAACGTTATATGTGAGAGCAAAAATGGATATGTTTGAAGGAATAGTGGTTCCAACAATGTTATATGGTTGCGAGGCATGGGCTATAGATAGAGTTGTGCAGAGGAGGGTGGATGCGTTGGAAATGAAATGTTTAAGGACAATATTTGGTGTGAGGTGGTTTGATAGAGTAAGTGATGTAAGGGTAAGAGAGATGTGTGGTGATAAAAAGTTTGTGATTGAGAGACCAGAAGAGGGTGTATTGAAATGGTTTTGTCACACGGAGAGAATGAGTGAGGAAAGGTTGGCTAAGAGGATATATGTGTCAGACGTAGAGGGAACGAAGAGAAGTGGGAGACCAAATTGGAGGTGGAAGGATGGAGGGAAAAAGACTTTAAGCGATCGGGGCCTGAACATACAGAAGAGTGAAATGCGTGCAAGGAATAGAGTGAGTTGGAACGATGTGATATACCGGGGTCGACGTGCTGTCAGTGGATTGAACTAGGGAATGTGAAGTGTGTGGTGTAAACCATGGAAAGATTTGTGGGGCCTGGATGTGGAAAGGGAGCTGTGGTTTCGGTACATTACACATTACAGTTAGAGAGTGAGTGTGAACGAATGTGGCCTTTGTTGTCTTTTCTTAGCGCTACCTCGCGCGCGCGCGCGCGGGCGGGGGGGGGAAGAGGTGCCATTTCATGTGTGACGGGGTGGCGACGGGAATGGATGAAGGCAGCAAGTACGAATATGTACATGGGTATATATGTATATGTCTGTGTATGTATATGTATGTATACTTTGAAATGTATAGGTATTTATATGTGCGCGTGTTGGCGTTTATGTATATACATGTGTATGTAGGTGGGTTGGGCCATTCTTTCGTCTGTTTCCTTGCGCTACCTCGCTAACGCGGGAGACAGGGACTAAGTATAATGAAAATAATAAATAATATCACATAACGCCCTGCAACAACAAGGATTCGAACCATGTACCATTTGCGTGGTATCTGGGTACGCTGAGAACTCTGCTCTGCTGTTATTTACCCATCATGGGCAGCATAGCCGAGTGATGAGCGTACCCAGCCACCACGCCAATGGTACGAGGCTGAAACCGTTGTTTTTGGAGGGCATTAGAGTGTTGTGTCTGTGAAAGTGTGCGTTCAAGTGCGCTGTAATTGTTTGTATGTGTATTTTTGTATATTGCTCTTTTTCTACATTGAACACTATAATCTGTTTCTCTAAGGGCACTTGTGTCTTTTATTAATATATGAAGACCAAACGAGAGGCCAGTTGACTGGTAATCTCTGTGTTAATGTGATATCAGTTATTGTACTTTTATCTAATTCTTTCAGCATTATATCCCGGATTTACAGAGGGCGTGTCTATCAGGGGCTCCGCTACTGACCTTGTGTGTGGGGGGGAAAGAAAAAGTTGTACTTTCCACTCGAAATTTCTAAAGCTCACCGGACAAAAGTTATGGCTGATAATTACTACATCAACCCAGATCTCGTGCACGTCACGGAGGACCCTAATGACTCATTGTCTCGTAATTAATCTTATGCTGGATCATTAGAGAAATGCTTGAGATTTTGGTCTTCAGCCTGTCCTTAGCGCCTGCAACGTTTGCCTTTTATCTGAGTGCTTCCCTTTGGATCGTAGGAGTACAAGTAGTCGTAGTAGTAGTAGAAGTGTACAGCTTTAAACCCTCATGGTCAGGACCGAATGAGGGAGGGCACCAGGAGACAAATTTAGCCTTTAAGTGTGGCGTTATCTACACACCTATCTGTCTGTCTGTCTGTCTCTTTATCTGTCTCGGGGAGAGAACTCCGGGCGTTGAGGAAGTGGTATGAACTGCATGTCGAGGGAGGAGCTGAGGGAATGAGTCAGGGACGCTGGCTTGGAGAGAGAGAGAGAGAGAGAGAGAGAGAGAGAGAGAGAGAGAGAGAGAGAGAGAGAGAGAGAACGAAGTAAGTATGCTGCTAAGTGAAGATGAATTACTTTACTGATAGTGATTATCGTGCTGGGGTGACAGTGTTAGTGTTACCCCTCTTGACAGATGAATTTGTGCTCTCTCTCTCTCTCTCTCTCTCTCTCTCTCTCTCTCTCTCTCTCTCTCTCTCTCTCTCTCTCTCTCTCCTTTATCCCTCTACCATCCACTTTACCCCCTCTTTCTGCTCCTGGAGCATTGCTTTCATCTCCTGTGGCAGTATCTTAGACCGCCGCTGTTCCCCGTTTGAGCAATTTCTTCCGGCACATCCCTGGCTCTCCGGAAATTCCCACCTAAGATCGCTAGTCGAAGCTGCCTCGCTTGGTCACGCTCCCGTGGGAGGAGAAGAGTAAGAGAACTTCAAATGAACTCATTCCCAGATATTGAAGGCTTTATACTTTCCGGCCTTAGATTGGAGGTACTTCGAAATTTTTCGTTACTTCTTGCTTGCGCATATATATATATATATATATATATATATATATATATATATATATATATATATATATATACATTTTTTTTTCTTTTTTTCTCCATACTATTCGCGATCTCCCGGGTTAGCGAGGTAGCGTTAAGAACAGAGGACTGAGCCTTTGAGGGAAATCCTCACTTGGCCCTCTTCTCTGTTCCTTCTTTTGGAAAATTAAAAAACGAGAGGGGAGGATTTCTAGCCCCCCGCTCCCTCCCCTTTTAGTCGCCTTCTACGACACGCAGGGAATACGTGGGAAGTATATATATATATGCAGAACCTTGACTTCACCGTGAAGAGATGTATGCAACAATCACCACTGGAGAGAAAATAAAAACGGTGAGTAATTTCGTTTATTATATATATATATATATATATATATATATATATATATATATATATATATATATATATATATATATAGAATGGCTCCCTTTCCACATCCAGGCCCCACGAAACTTTTCATGGTTTACCTCAGAGGCTTCACAGTTCCCTGGTTCAATTCGTTGACAGCACGTCCACCCCGGTATACCACATCGTTCCAATTCACTCTATTCCTTACACGCCTTTCACTCTCCTGTATGGTCAGGCACCGATCGCTCCAAATCTTTTTCACTGCAACCTCCCACCTCCAATTTGGTCTCCCGCCTCTCCTTCTTCCTTCCACCTCCGACACATACATCCACTTTATTAATCTTCCCTCGCTCATTTTCTTCATGTGACAAAACCATTTCAACACACCCCTCTTCTGCTCTCTCAACCACACTCTTTTTATTACCACACATCTCTCTTGCCCTTTCATTACTTACCCGATCAAACCAACACACACCACGTATTTTCCTCAAGCATTTCATATTCAACACATCCCCCCACCCCCTCCACCGCACAACCCTATCTATAGCCCATGCCTCGCAAGCATGTAACATTGTTGGAACCACTATCCCTTCAAACATACCCGTTTTTGCTCTACGAAATAACGTTCTTGCCTTCCACACATTCTTCAACGCTCCTACAATATTCGCTCCTTCCCCCAACCTGTGACTCACTTCCGCTTCCATAGTTCTATCCGCTGCTAAGTCCACTCCCAGATATCTAAAACACTTCACTTCCTCCAGCTTTCCTCCCTTCAAACTTACCTTCCAATTAACTTGTCCCTCAACCCTACTGTACCTAATAACCTTGCTCTTATTCACATTTACTCTCAACTTTCTTCTTTCACACTACCAAACTCAATCACCAACTTTTGCAGTTTCTCACCCGAATCAGCCACCGGCGCTGTATCATCAGCGAACAAAAACTGACTCATTTCCCAATCCCTCTCATCGACAACAGAATGCATACTTGCCCCTCTCTCCAAAACTCCTGCATTCACCTCCCTAACAATCCCATCCATAAACAAATGAAACAACCATGGAGACATCAAGACCCCTGCCGCAAACCGACATTCACTGGGAACCAATCACTTTCCTCTCTCTCTACTCGTGCACATGCCTTACATCCTTGGTAAAAACTTTTCACTGCTTCTAGCAACTTGCCTCCCACACCATATACTCTTAAAACGTTCCACAAAGCACCTCTATCATCTCTATCATATGTCTTCTCCAGATCCATAAATGCTACATACAAATCCATTTGTTTTTCTAAGTATTTCTCACATACATTTTTCAAAACAAACACATGATCCACACATCCTCTACCACTTCTGAAACCACGCTGCACTTCCCCAATCTGATACTCTGTACATGCCTGTACTCTGTGTCAATACTCGCCCATATAATTTCCTAGGAATACCCAACAAGCCTGTGCCTCTGTAATTTGAACACTCACCTTTATCCTCTTTGCCTTTGTACAATGGCACTATGCATGCATTCCGCCAATCCTCAGGCACTTCACCATGATCTCTACATACATTAGATATCCTTATCAACCAATCAACAACGCAGTCACTCCCCTTTTTTTTTTTATATAAGTCCCACTGCTATACCATCCAAACTCGCCGCCTTGCCGGCTTTCATCTTCCGCAAAGCTATCATTACCTCTTCTTTGTTCACCAAACCATTTTCCCTGACCTTCCCACTTCGCACATCAACCCGACCAAAACACCCTATATCTGCCACTCTTATCATCAAACACATACAACAAACTTTCAAAATACTCACTCCATCTCCTTCTCACATCACCACTACTTGTTATCACCTCCCCATTTGCCCATCTTCACCGATGATACCATTTGTTCTCATGTCTTACGCACTATATATATATATATATATATATATATATATATATATATATATATATATATATATATATACACACACACAATGTGTGTGTGTGTGTGTGTGTGTGTGTGTAAATTCAATTTTACTCAATTATATAATTGTCAGAACTTACCCCCCTCTTCCTTACGCTTTCCTTCTCCAGATATACTCGCCAGCTGCAAAATTTGACCAGCATGCCCAAGATTTCAATGCCCACCATTCCACTTACCTCAACACTCGCACCCGTGATACCCAAAGTGAACTACTCGTAAACTAACTGCAACCTCCCAGTACCCTCGGCCTAGCCTACCAGATTTCCAACCCACCACCCTTCAGCAGCCGACCTCGTCAGATATAACCATCTGCTCTCCATCACTACACACAAGGACTAACTGGAGCAGACTACAGCAACTGTCTCCTGGCCACTAGTCCATCCTGATAACACTCCATTTTGCCCATCCAACACTCACTGCATGGAAACATTACTCCAGAATTTCAATACTGACGATTTTCCATCCCTGGATCATGCAGACTTACACTTCATCAGCATCTCCAACCAAATCAACAGAGTGCACACTCCACAAGGGATCAGAAAGAAACTTATCCCAGACTTTATCCCCAACATGTTACACGCTTCATGAAGCAAGTGAACCAACACAGACAAAAGCGCTCAAGTCGACAAAAATCAGAGAAGAAATCCAGACTCTAAAAAACACCGTCACTACCCTAATTACCGAAAGAAAGTAGCATTCCTTCCTCAGCACGATGAACCACATGACCTACACCAACCAGTTCTGGCGTATGTTAAAGAAGACCCTCACTTACCCCGCCAATCCAGACCCCGACTCGTGCAGCACTCCTGACCCATTCCAGTAACATCCCTTCTCCCAAAGAACTTACAAATATACTCATGAGACTCCTCAAAAATCAGACACAGACCATCCTCACACATGAACAGGAAAGTCAAGGAAAACCCGCACAAAATTAATCTAGATGCGACTTCCCATTACACATGACCGCTGGAGTGTGGATGTAAGCAAATACGGCCTGCCTTCGTCTCTTCCTGGCGCTACTTTGGAAACGCGAGAAACGGCGATCAAGTTTATATGTATGACAGTTAGGTACTGAGTGTGAACGAATATTGCCTTTTTGTCTGTTTTCCTGGCACTACCTCGCTGAAGCGGGAGGCAGCGATTCTGTTTCCTGTTGGGCAGGGTAGCGACAGGAATGGATGAAAACAATCAGGTATGGGTATGTTTGAAGGAAAAGTCGTTCAAATTATGTTATATGATTGTGAAGCATGGGCTATAGATAGGGTTGTGAGAGAGGAGGGTGGATGTGTTGGAAATGAAATGTTTGAGGACAATATGTGGCGTGAGGTGGTTTGATCGAATAAATAATGAATGGGTAAGAGAGATGTGTGGTAATAAAAAGAGTGTGGATGAGAGAGCAGAAAAGGATGTATTGAAATGGTTTGGTCGCATGGAGAGAATGAGTGAGGAAAGATTGACAAAGAGGATATATGTGTCAGAGGTGGAGAGAACAAGGAGAAGTGGGAGACCAAATTGGAGATGGAAGGATGGAGTGAAAAGGATTTTAAGCGATCGGGCCCTGAACATACAGGAGGGTAAAGGCGTGCAAGGAATAGAGTATATTGGATCGATATGGTATACCGGGTTCGACGTGCTTTCAATGGATTGAAACAGGGCATGTGAAGCGTCTGGGGTAAACCATGGAAAGTTTTGTGGGGCCAGGATGTGGAAAGGGAGCTGTTGTTTCGATGCATTACACATGACAGCTACAGACTGAGTGTGAACGAATGTGTCCTTTGTTGTCTTTTTCTGGCGCTACCTCTCGCGCGTGCGGGGAGGGGGTTGTCATTCCATGTGTGGCGGGGTGGCGACGGGAATGAATGAAGGCAGCAAGTATGAATAATTTACATGTGTGTATATGTCTGTGTCTGTATGTATATGTATACGTTGAAATATATAGGTATGTATATGTGCGTGTGTGGACGTGTATGTATATACATGTGTATGTGGGTGGGTTGGGCCATTCTTTCGTCTGTTTCCTTGCGCTACCCCGCTAACGCGGGAGACAGCGACAAAGTATAAAAGAAATAATGATAATGATGATATATATATATATATATATATATATATATATATATATATATATATATATATATTATCCCTGGGGATAGGGGATTAAGAATACTTCCCACGTATTCCCTGCGTGTCGTAGAAGGCGACTAAAAGGGAGGGAGCGGGGGGCTGGAAATCCTCCCCTCTCGTTTTTTTTTTTTTTTAATTTTCCAAAAGAAGGAACAGAGGGGGCCAGGTGAGGATATTCCAAAAAAGGCCCATTCCTCTGTTCTTAACGCTACCTCGCTAACGCGGGAAATGGCGAATAGTTTGAAAGAAAAAAAAAAAAAATATATATATATATATATATATATATATATATATATATATATATATATATATATATATATATATATATGTGTGTGTGTGTGTGTGTGTGTGTGTGTGTGTAAATTACACACACACGCCCGGGGACCTAGCATTAGCTAGGGTGTCTGCGTGTTCGTGCATACACACATAGGAGTAAGGACATGGTATGTATACATGCCAGGTTAAGAGACGGAGGAACACGAGTGAAAACACGAGAGAGAGAAAACCTCTCTCCCTTTAACACACAAATAGTAATCACAGGCAGGAAGGCAGGAGTGGTCTGGTGGGTCACTGGGGAAAGCGCTAGAGTTAAAGAATTATTCGATGCTCGGATGAAATATTTTCCTCCTGAGTGTGGCTTCCCCCACTCACGGCTGGACCCTCCTCCCTCTGGCCTCCCCCATGAGGGCTTCACCCTCGCTGATACCCACCACCGCACTTGCCACACCATCACTAATGGTCGCCACCGTACTGGCCACACCCTCGGTGATACCCACCATAGCACAGTCCACACCCACCATAGTACTGGCCACACCCTCACTGATACCCACCACGGTATTGGCCACGCCTTCACTGATGGCCACCACGGTACTGGCCACACCCTCACTAATACCCACCACGGTACTGGCCACACCTTCACTAATACCCACCACGGTACTGGCCACACCCTCACTAATACCCACCACGGTACTGGCCACACCTTCACTGATGCCCACCATCACACTGGTCACTCGCTGAGGACCACTCGTATCTTCCTTCCTTAGCCTCACAGGTCAAGAGGCAGGACATCCTCCTCTATAATCTCTTCATTGTGTTCGTGGCTTCTCCTCTCCCTGTCTTCATATTGTCCTCAGGGTCATAGATACTGTGTGTTCGCTCGGCGCCCCGTGTCCAGGAGCCTTGTAAAAGTGTACATTTTCAGATTCCTCACTTGGCACGGCGTAAGCAGCGGGTGTAAGGGCTGGTTGTACTTTCCTCTCCAGGCGGGTAGTGGGGCGAGCCGTACCATCACGCACCTCTCTCCGGTAATTGCGTCAAGTGGCTCCGGTGGTTGGGTTACCCTCCGCCACTGAGGGGTTATGTCCAATCTGGGATGATGGTAGTGTTCAGGGAATGTTACGCTGCAGGATGTGCCCAACTGTCTTCAGAAATGTCGTGTGTCTTGCTGTGAAGTTGCTATTTTTTTTCTTTTTTGCCTCCCCTGAGCCAGGGGAGGTAAATGGGGTACTGTTTTCCGCCTCTGTAGGCTTCATGTCCCATCAACTGTCAGCAGAGGTTGGTGGATATATATATATTTCTTGTTGGCTTAGGGACGTGAAAGGGCAAGGTTGAGAATGTCATGACTTCGATCATACAGTCGTGCCGTGAGTCGCTGGGACAAAACGCGCCAATTGCCACTAGTAGTTTGGTTGAAGTTGTCTTTACGCCGCCAACGATTCGATAGATTATCGTAGTTCCGAATCAACATCTTGTACATCGTGCAACTTCAGTTGTTGAAGAGTATTGCAGAAACGTACTTGCACTGGGAGAAGGAAGGCAGAGACGATGATGTATCGCTCTTAAATCAGTCTTAAAGATGCATGATGCACTGGAGCAGTCCTGTGTCTCGAATGATTATCAATAAGTTGTTTTATGTAAGTCAGAGATACAGTTAGACTAGGCTCCGGTTTCTGTTGTCAGTTTGGACTTTCGTGGAAATAGTACCAATTTATCAATGAGCATATATTTTTTTTCAGTTTTTGAACGTCACTCTCTTGTTGAATATGCTCGTATACACAGACACACTCATACACACCTACACACGCACACACACGTTTATATATATATATATATATATATATATATATATATATATATATATATATATATATATATATATATATCACAATGCCCTCCAACAGCAAAGATTCGAACCCGGAGCTTTTGTGTGGTTGGGAACGGTCGCTACCACGCAAAAGGTCTGGGTTCGAATCCTTGTTGTGGGAGGGCATTATGTGCTTTATGAAAAGTGCGCGTTCATGTGCACCATATTCCTACACACACACACACACACACACACACACACACACACACACACACACACACACACACACACACACACATATGTATATATTTAAGGGACAGGGCAGCGCACTTAACCCTACTTCATCGTACAGTGATGCTGCCATGTGATCTGTGGGTGTTGTAATCATCACACGGCCAGCTAACAGTCCTTGAACGTAGCAGGACAGTAGATAACGTAGGCACGAGTGTGTAAGATCACAAGGGGATCACTTGAGTGTTGCACCGTCTCCACTCATCATTTCATATGACAAATGTGTTTCCCGGAATTCTTGCAGTTTGCTTTTCCTACGTGGGGGAGAGGGAAGGGAGCTTGTCAACTGGCCTGAATAACTCATTGACTTCTTTGATCTTCTCTTCGAACTCGCATCTCGCAAACCGAGAGAATCGTTAGGTACAGAGCGCCGCGTATCTTCAATATTTGCACGAGATTGTGGTGCGAGTGGTTGAAGAGGAAGGATTTGTTGCCACAAATGTTATGAATTCTGCTCCCCCAGGGGCAGCCTGGCTGCCTGGGGTCCTCGTTGTCGTCTCTTGCTTTATCTGTGTTGCCAATATCCGCGAGCCACACTTGTGGATGGTCTCCCACCCACCCTCTCGCTCCCGCGACCTCCCGCAGCCGTTGTCGTGGTCGGGATGAGATTGTTTGTGGAAATGTCAAAATTGTTTTTTCTTCGGTCGCCAGATCCTCGCCTTTGTCTGGCTGAAAGACCAGGCAGGGAGCCTCTTCTTATGCATGTGTACGAGCGTGTGTATGTAACTATATATATATTCCTATGAGTCCACGGGGAAAATGAAACACGATAAGTTCCCTAGTGCACTTTCGTGTAATAATCACATCATCAGGGGAGACACAAGAGAGAAATATGTCAGTTGATATACATCGAAGAGACGAAGCTAGGGCGCCATTTGGTAAACATGTGATTGTCTGCGATGTATATCAACTGACTTAGAGTTAGCAAACGAGCATGACATACGTTTAAGCATACGATTTTAACAAGTGAAGGAGTGCAACATATAGTTATTTCAAGTAAGAGTTAGCACACGAGCGTAACATACGATTATAAAGTGTGAAATGGCAGACGAGCGTATTTCTCTCTTGTATCTCCCCTGATGATGTGATTGTTACACGAAAGTGCACTTGGGAACTTATCGTGTTTCAATTTCCCGGTGGACTCTTGGGAATATCTTGATCACGCGCAAAATTGTGATCCTTTCCAATATATATATATATATATATATATATATATATATATATATATATATGTATACACACACACACACACACACACTGTCCCTGGGGAGAAGGATTCTACCTTTGTATTTCCTGCATGGTGAAGAGTGCTGGTGGGAGGGCTGGAAATCGTTGCCTACCACATTATCACATCGTAAAATTAGGAACAGAAGGAGCAAGATGAGAATTTTTCTTTGAATGTTTTATTCATACATTTGTGTAAAGCTTGGAAGGCGAGTGCGTACAGGAAAAATGTATATGAATGTATGTATAGACATATATATTTAGATCAGTACTTAAGATTAAAAGACAATTACCGTGGATGGAAATGGTAAAGTCATCCTGGATTTTGGCAAATTATAGGTAGATCAACTTTCTTTTTCGTTCCCTTACAACGCCGACACAAGAGCGGAAGACGATGGCAGAACGCGTAGGCACGTCCCAGCCTGCACGTGTTGCTACTGGCACATCATTGTAGGTTTCGGGTAGGCTTTTAGGCTTCCAGAGGCTGTATGTACCTGATCCATCTATCCCATGAAGATCGGCAATAAGAGCATGGATGGTTATATAGATATATTGACTGACGGAGCAAAAGCTGTCAAATCGCTCGTTATGTCAGGCTTGAGCTTAAGGGCTATGGTGGGGATGGGGTATTGGATCGGGCTGGAGAGTACGAGATGACAGTAATTTCTGATCGCTTGCCATGGGTGAATCATGGTGGATACGTTGCCAGTGTTTTTAGGGAGTCTACTAACTTAATCGACCCAGAGCCAAGCCTCCACGTTGGCCACTCGTTCATCCAATCTCGTTTCTATAAATGAGACTCAGACATTACTTACTTTCCAATGACTAACTTAGAAGAAAAAAATCATAATCAGATTTGATGAGATTATTATTTTGATCGACTTACAGATTATAAACCCTAATGCGATGATGAGCAGATTTGCGCATGCGTGAGCATGTTCACTATTATACATATAAAAATATTTCGGAACTTAAATCTTCTGTTCTACAAAATTACGTTGAATTTTATTTCAACTTGATGATTACATATTTGCTCGATACTTGACGGCGGTTCGTAGATGGAAGGCGTTTTTACCTTCGTCTGTGCGTCTGTATGTTCATCCCAGACTGTAGCTTCTCGTCATTGCCATTACGGAATAATGTCTACATGATGTGAATCCACTCACTCCATGTCATCCTCACTAGGAAAGGCAGTCTAAGGAAATCTTATTAAAAGTCTTTTCATTTGACATGTCGAGGTGGTTCCATTTGAAGAGGATTGTACACACACACACGTATGACTGGGGCCATCCATGTTGTACCCACAGTGTTGCAGCTGCCCCACGCATGTATAGGTTGGGTTGTAGCTATCATGTGTACACACCCGTAACGATAGTACTCCAGTTGCTTAACTCGAGTGTCAATAGCATCGGCTTCAAGCGTACCTGTTCCTTTCACACATATTCCTCCGCTTGACCTGTAGTCAGTAAATTCAAAAGCTACGTGCATTTCTTGTTTATAACATGTGGTAATGTGCTTGTGCCATAGAAACCCTTTTGCAGTTTTTTTTTTTTTGAAAGAAACTTGAATGTTTTTATCTGTTTGCTACGTACATGGGGAAACTGTTTGTTTTATTGATGATCTATGGCATTTAGAGATTTATGCAAGAGCTCAAATTCCATAAAGCTTGTACAGGATGTGAAACTCGTTTATTCCTGATAACAGTGATATATGCCATCATGGAACCCAAACCCTCCAGACCATCCAGCTCCCCCTCCTTCACTCGAATTACTTCACTGCTGCCATCAAGTGTCTACACTCCATGACAAACTGATCCACAGCATAGTGGTCAAAATACCCGACTCTCACCCACATAACACGACATTACACCCGATTACTCCACGACCACACAACGCACAAACGTGGTGTAACACATTCTGGATTGTTTCAGTCAACCACAATACCCCCAACCTCTCCCACACGATGGTAGTGGCATTTAGTATCAACACAGCATTCGACACTATCAGCACAGCATTCGACACTATCCTACAGACACATCACGCAATAGAGACTTGACACCGTCCATCACAGTAGTAACAAAAACTGTTAGAACATCTTCGTCTTCAGCCGGTATTGTTCATGAAAGCTTCATGCTTAAGACTCCAAGCTCTGCAATGGTGTTCCCTAGGGAGCAGTTCTTTCTTCAACCCTCTTTCATCTCTCTGTACCAGACCTTCCATCACCTCCTGCAGTCTCTAGTGTTAAAGTTCCTTTCATATGTAGATGACCTCATAGTCGTATCATAGCATCCTGACGACTCAGGCAACACAACAATCATACAACACTACAGGACGCAGTAGCTCACTCAGAACGGAAAGTCTACGTCCCCAAACAGACATGAATCCATCTTGCACCCATCCATCACCAGTATGGTCAGCCACTACCAGTCAACGAAACTCCAGCCTTACTAGGTGTCACATAAGACATCACCCCCCCTCGACACACAGAGACACACACACACATACACACACATAACATCACATCAAAGGCTGTTAACAAACTAGATGTCCTGAGAATACTTAAATGTGCAAGATTTGGCGAAGATACAGAATCCCTTGCTTATCCTTTACAAATAATTCACTTACTCCATTCAAAACTACGACATCCCTCCTCCCTCGTCATCCACCTTGTCAAAATCTAATGTAATTAAGCCGCAACCCGCCCAAACAGAGATGTCGGAATAATCACTGGCTGCTTAGCAACCACAAACATTCCACACTTACACAGTAAAACAAAAATGCTTCCAGCATAGTCTCACTTCATTATGGTCGGCGCTCAGTTCTTGAATCAGTGTCCCTAGGCACCTTCCACCCAAACTACCTCATAACCAACCTCAACCGCTAAGGGAATATAAAAAGCTTATTCCTCCGCTCATCACTCTTGTGCAACTCGTACTTAAAGATTCCCCTCTCTACATCAAACAAGACATTGACAATGCATAAACACACCGCAATAACCCGACAAGCACTGAACAATTCCCTCTCCGCAACCCCAGATGTAAACTCCATTCTACCAGACATAAACCCATCTGAAACTACCGTCCTTCCCTCCAACATTACAAACACAGACTCGGCATATCACAGGACCCCCTTCATGATCAACATGCGACCCCTATACTGAAGACTTACTACTCACTCGTCTTGTGTTCAACCCACAAAGACATAACGCAACATCCATCACATTTCTTGACATGTGGTCTTGCCCAGTGGACATGGTCGGTCTGCTAAGCGCTGTAGGAGCCCCATACAAGTGGATTATGTGGCAGGAGGGTAACGTTTATATATTGTTTGGTAGTAGAGGAATGAAGATAGAAGTTGAACTCCTTATTTTCCTCCTAACGTTGGTTACCGTATGTCTGGATCGATGCATCTTGTCCCAATGATTGATCGAGGTCATTAGTATATATTAGACTGTACTGTGTTAAAAAAAAAAGAAAAGGTCTTCGTCAGTGCAACCTATTTTGCCATCTCCTCGAAAGACAGATCCTCGTGTCCTGCCCTCGGTTTCATTGCCCCTTTATCGACCTTCCCCTACCGCCTGCCCCTTCGTTCCTTGCCACTCCTTCTTCCCCTTCTCTTCTCCCCTGAAGGTCCCATCTCAGCCCAAATGCTGTTGGCAAAGCCAACAAATTGGCGTTTCATCTGCCAAATTACCAACCAAAAAGCGGCGGCCCTAAATTTCTTGCCGTGCGTCCTCGCAGGAGTTGAGTCGACAAGTCTTCCCCAACATTCAATTACGACCAGCCATTGTTCTTTCGTTTTTGTCCCAAATCTAAAATTTAGCTCCATCACGATTTTCAAAGTGCTTGATTTCAAGTTGCAAGGGTATGGTGAGATTGCTGGAGGCGTGGGATGAGTGTAATAGGTGTTGAGAAACGGGATGGAGAGGGACTGTGGTGAGTGTTGGTGAATGGGATGGATAGAGAAGGAGGAGTGTGGTGGTTGTTGGGAATGGAATGGATAGAGAGGAAGGGTATGAGGTGGACACATTAAATTGGGATGGGTGAAGAGGGAGGGGGTGAGGTTGATGTTAGAGAAGGTGGGAAGGTGGAGCAGAGCAGTGGCTGCTGGGAAGGGGGAAGGACAGGAACAAAGTGTTAGGTGGATGCTGGGAAAGTAGGAGAGAGGGGAGGGAGGCAGAGATGAATGTTGGAAAGGTGGAAGAATGGGAGAGGGGTGGAGATAAGGTTCACTCAGTCGACCACTTCTGATCAAAACTATACAACTTGTTGTACAATCCTGGGCAAACGTGCACCTCTGGTTTATACGTGCGTATGTGAAGCTCTCTGGTGTAGGGATTAGCCTTGCTGACCAAGATGCCTTCAGGGGCCACCTGAGGTCGAGCATACAAGTTCGAATCCTGGTTGCGGCAGCCCAGATATATATGGAGTACAATTGATTCTCAAATATCCTCAAAGCCATGGGAAAGCCTATAGTCATCCATCGATATACACAGTTAACAAGATTAACATAGCCAGATTCATTCCTACAGCAGAATACATCATCAGTCGCGCGCGCGCGCGCACACACACACACACACACACACACACACACACACACACACACACACACACACACACACACACAGTCTGCCGGGGGTGTATAGACATGGCACCAAATTTACGTAACCCACAAACCACCCATGCCAATAAAACCTACACCATACACGCCTGTACACTTTCTATTTTCAGTTACTCCACTGTTAACCTGTACGACCCCTTCCTCACCCCTGTCTAACCATCCAGTGGAGAAAGATAGATCAGGACTGATAGACTAGAGATGAAAGTGAAGGAGACAAAATGGTGGGGAAAGATGTAATTGGTGAAGGAGACAAGATGTTGGAGATGGATGTAATTGGTGGAGACAAGATGGTGGTGATGGTTGTAATTGGTGGAGACGAGATGTTGGGGATAGGATGTAATTGGTGGAGACAAAATGGTGGGGGATGGATGTATTGGAGAAGGAGACAAGATGTTGGGGATTGATGTAATTGGTGGAGGCAAAATAGTGGGGATGGATGTAATTGGTGAAGGAGACAAGATGGTGGAGATGGAAGTAATTAGTGAAAGAGAAAGTAGTGTTGGTGGTGAGGGCTTGAGGACCGGACATTTGTTGGAGTTGAGGCAGGCGCAGTGAGTATGATAAATGGAAATTGTGAAAGTAGATGTGAGACATTGAAGGAAGAACAGAAGACGAGAATGAGATTGGAGGAGGACAGGTAACGAAGAGCACGATGTCTGGAGAACACGTAGGAAGACAGAGGAAGGATCTCAGGCTGGAGGAGGGAAAACGCCCAGGAGGAAGAGGGAGAAGCAGAAGAGGAAGGGTGATACATGAAGACAGCCAGGGGGAAAGAGAGGCGCCAATTGGCCGCGGCGAGGCAACTCGTACCACGTTCGAATTGACGCACATATTTGGCGGGATTGTGGTCGCCTTTGGCTCTGGAGGCTATTTTTAGCAGCGCCAAAATTATGGCAGTAGGGGACACACCCCCCCTTCTCACCTGTGGGCAACACAAGTTCGTCAATACCGCCGCCTCTGGTATCGTGGTCAGGTGTCTGTCGCCTGTTCATTAATTCGTGATTTGTTGGGTCAGCCGATTCTTCCTGTTAATCAGTCTGGATCGTAAATTATGATAATCAGACACTCCGAGAATATTTGATTTCGTTTATCAATACGCCAGGGAGAAACTTCTGCCCCCGTGTCGATACACAGACAAAAAATACATGATTTCTATACGTATATTTAGTATAAAATAAATGTAATTAGTTTCTCTAATTCATAACGCTAATTTGGCCATCATCCCCCCCTCAGGAAACGGAATCTGACTACATGGCCTGCTTGTGTAGGGGAGGAACACCCAGCCTTCTCTGGCCATCATCATTCTACCCGACCTTAAAATGACATAAATACTCAGGCTTTTCCTCCCCTTCCAATCCCCCCCTGCACGATTTCCCGGCATCAGTCAGACGCAGAGCGAACTCGACTCGATCACTGGGCGTATGTACCCGTTAATTAATAATAATGCTGATCGTTAATTAGGACACTTTTTAGAGCACCGGTAACCCCTTTCCCCTTCCTCCTCCCTCCACACCCCTCTTCCCCCCCCCCCCTGTAAACCACGGACACTGGCTTCAATTATCGTTAACGAACCAGTAATTAGGATGGGTTCCCCAGCTGCGGTCACCTTTATTTTCGCCGTGATTCCGTTGTCTTTCACTGGTTGTGCCAGCGACCAAACCACCACCACACCACCACCACCGCCGCCCTCCGTCCCTGGAGGACGGTTTGTCTGTTGGGGGGCTGCTCTTGCATCGTCTCGAATGATTCAGTGGTTTCGCTTTGTGTTTCGTGAGGTGGTTTGGTGCTTTGGTTGGCCCGGAGCTTTCGTGCTCGCTTCCTGTAGATCCCGTATCCCCGCGAGCTCGACGGTGCGGTTCTTTGAGCACAATGGCGCGATCCTAAAGGACAACAGTACGATCCTTTAAGATGGGTTCAGTCCTTGAACACGACGGTACGATCCTTTTAAGATGGTTCAATCCTTGAACACTACGGTACGATCCTTTAAGATGGTTCAATCCTTGAACACGACGGTACGATCCTTGAGTGATATGGTACATTCCATGGACACGAAGGTCCAATCCTTGAGTAAAATGGTATGATTCACGAGCATGACGGTACGATACATTAATACGATAGCACGGTACGTAGATACGATAGCATGATCCCGATGCTCCAAGGTACGATCCTGGGTCACGACGGTAACGATCGTGGAGTATGATGACCTGACCTCTGTGGGTCAGAATCAAATGGCAGTCCGTCATAGACTGAGGTTCGTACAAGCGTTAAGAGCCCCTGCGGATCACGCCTACATGTGTATGCATGACGGTGATATCTTTTGATTATCTATCCATCTATCTGTCTGTCTATCTATCTGTATAGAGGTAGTGTTACCAGTTAGCCACATAGTAAGGCACAAGTTCCCTCTATACCAATTTCCGTGGCCCAAATCACAAGGACCACATATGTGAAAGATGTTCTTATCTTTTATCTATTATCGATGGACTCGTACTTTCATTGGTGTATTTTTTCCCCAGTTTCAGAGTTTCGTTTTCGATCAATTTCATAATTCTTTTGGGAAAATTCGAACTACCATTTTTTTTTTCTAAACCTGTGCGATTACGTCTTTTATGGTTCATAACGATTACAGGTTAATGTCTGATTACATCAGATTTAGGTTTTAACCTGAATTTAGTAGGAGACTTTAAGTCGACGTATTCACTACAGGCAAACGTGAGGAATATTGTATGGAACACTTTTATATTTTTTATTCAATCTTTTTTTTTTCCATTTCCTGAGCTTCCTACAACAGCCGTCAGGATACACTGTCACCGGATTCGTATATTTTGGAGTATCTCTGTATATTGTGTATGGCCATGCCGTCATAGTTTCCCTATTGTATTTGTACGTGGCTGTATTTCTGTCTCTCTCTCTCTCTCTCTCTCTCTCTCTCTCTCTCTCTCTCTCTCTCTCTCTCTCTCTCTCTCTCTCTCTCTCTTCTTGATAACGACTAGTTGGTCATTGAACATTTGACCTGCCAAGGGTCATATGATGAAGGCCTATGTCATTTTCTAACCATCAGGTCGAAAAATGAAAATAAAAATGAACGCCATCTTTAGGTATATTCTGGTAGCCACAGTTTATTATTCCCGAATCACGCGTTCTCTTATGATTTCTCTGCACTATCTTCAAAGGATTCAGTATAACTGTAAGGCCATTAAATACGCTTTTCGATCCGTTGAATTCCATTCAGACACTGTTGGCCAGAGATGCCACACGTGACGGGGTCGTCTTTAAATCCGATGTCGTTCACTTGGTTTCATTGGCGAAGGTTTCTAGATCGACGAATCTGAGGCAAGAGTCAAAGGCCCTGGTTTATGTATGCCGTTTTCTTTTCCTTTTCTTCCCGTTCTCTGATGCTAGTATAACTCATGAGAGGGATTTTTTGAGACCAACATGACCATTTGACATCACGTAACATCATTTATAATCCTATTAGTTTGATCGTCGAGATACATGTCCATCGATTTTTATTTTTTAATACAGGCGCTAATATGAAAATTGGACTAATTACTTCCGAGGGATGTCAAATTGACCGGAATAAATTGGGTTCAAATTCTTTGAATGTTAACTAATTCACACGGCGATTGATCTGCCCTAATAATAAAAAGAAAAAAAAAAACGAATATAGTGTGTAGGCGAATTCGTTATGTATAAGCCATAACGATCTCGTTTAAAATCCTCCTGATATCCAGAGGCGAAATTTCTGTCTGTAAGACCGTGTATTTTTATACGGTGTATGATAGACTGGCTGCACATTCCGTGATGTGGCTCAATGCGTGCATCTAATTCCTGGTTTTTCCGAATCAGTTGTGTCCATGGACATCAAAGGGCGGTTGGCCTCTGTTAAGAATTCATCGTTTAACTGCGTGTCGGTAATCACCGGATTAGTTGCCAGTTCTCACCATTGGGTCTATTCGTGTTCGTCTAGCGGTGTTGGTGTTTATAAGTCAATATCAAAGGTCTTCCTCGTCTTCCGCAACTCCTGAAATTAGCGATATCACACTAGAGTTATATATATATATATATATATATATATATATATATATATATATATATATATATATATATATATATATATATATATTTTTTTTTTTTTTTTTTTTTCTTTCAAACAATTCGCCATTTCCCGCGTTAGCAAGGTAGGGTTAAGAACAGAGGACTGGGCCTCTGAGGGAATATCCTCACCTGGCCCCCTTCTCTGTTCCTTCTTTTGGAAAATTAAAAAAAAAAAAAAACGAGAGGGCAGGATTTCCAGCCCCCCGCTCCCTTCCCTTTTAGTCGCCTTCTACGACGCGCAGGGAATACTTGGGAAGTATTCTTTCTCCCCAATCCCCAGGGATATATATATATATATATATATATATATATATATATATATATATATATATATATATATATATATATATATATCTCATGAGATGTTTGAGGACAATGTGTGGTGTGAGGTGGTTTGATCGAGTGAGTAACGTAAGGGTAAGAGAGATGTGTGGAAATAAAAAGAGCGTGGTTGAGAGAGCAGAAGAGGGTGTTTTGAAGTGGTTTGGGCACATGGAGAGGATGAGTGAGGAAAGATTGACCAAGAGGATATATGTGTCGGAGGTGGAGGGAACAAGGAGAAGAGGGAGACCAAATTGGAGGTGGAAAGATGGAGTGAAAAAGATTTTGTGTGATCGGGGCCTGAACATGCAGGAGGGTGAAAGGAGGGCAAGGAATAGAGTGAATTGGAGCGATGTGGTATACCGGGGTTGACGTGCTGTCAGTGGATTGAAGCAGGGCATGTGAAGCGTCTGGGGTAAACCATGGAAAGCTGTGTAGGTATGTATATTTGCGTGTGTGGACGTATGTATATACATGTGTATGGGGGGGGGGGGTTGGGCCATTTCTTTCGTCTGTTTCCTTGCGCTCCCTCGCAAACGCGGGAGACAGCGACAAAGTATAATAAAAAAATATAATATATATATATATATATATATATATATATATATATATATATATATATATAAATATAAATATATATATATATATATATATATATATATATATATATATATATATATATATATATTGTCTGCAACGTTTTTCAGATGTAGTTATTTATATGCTCGTTTTTTGTTTTTGTGTATATTGGGAGTACGTTTTCTTCCAGAAATGTCAACTTGGTCACAGCCTCCAGTTAGGTCTCATGGTCTTCGTTTATCTTGAGACTGTGAAGTTTAAGATAGATTATTTCATGTGAGTATTGGCTATTGGTCCGTAGAGCTGGAGTATTTTCTTCCCGTACAACCCCTCTTCATTTTACATATTTATTTAGTTTATTAGATTAAAAGGATAGCTTCAATATAGTCTTTAAGAAAATGTTTGAGTAACAAGTTAAAGTCGTCCTCCATTTATTCGGCGAGGTGACGTGAAGAGCTAATAAAACTTTCATTCCCTCGTCAGATCGCCGTGCTGAAGCGCTGAAATGATGGTTTGTAGCGTTTGTCTGTGTTTTAAGTATGCCTCGTAAGGACAAGAGTTTTAGTTGAGTATTAAGAGTTAGGTGCCTTCGTTTTGCTAGTTGCATCATTGGTATGTATGGTGTTGGGAGATGTTAAAAGGTGTTTGTTCTATTTTAGGTCTGGGTGAAGTCTAGAGTGCAAACTTAAGTTTTTAACTCTTGTGTCTGTTCTATTGTAGGTCTGGGTGAATTCCAGAGTGCAGACTTAAGCTTTTGACTCTTTGTTTGTCTAGGGAGTGTTTGTACTCTGATGGGTGTATATCTTGTGGGATGGATTTTAAGACTAGTATGAGTGGGGGATGGAGGGTTGTTTAGCATTTGAGGGGTTTATTTGTGCGCATTTATCTAGTCAGTGTTACATTTGTTGGGGATGAGTGATCTGTGATTAGAAGTTCATGAAGTGTGAGGCTGGGGTTTGCTTTTTAATTTCTACATAAGATTGGTGGCTAGTTATGGAGTGGTTTGGATGTGAAAGGTCTAATGCCGTTGCAATATCGACGAGTGGGATTTTATTGGAAGGATGTTTGTATCATTGTCTACGCGTTGAGTGTTTGTGGTTGCGAGGAAGCCAATGACTGCTTTGAATGCACTGTTTTGTGTAGTTTACAGTTCTGTCGTCATTGTTTTTGGGAGGGTCGAAGACTAGGCAGGTGAGGCGAAGTTTAGGACGAAACGTGTTAATTGTTTGTTGAGGATGATAAGGAAGTCTTTTACTTTTCCAGGTCTGATGCTTCGTAGCGTTCTGAAGGAATTTAGTTTGTTGCTTATGAGTCGTTGTTTTTGGTGTGCGTATCGTTTATAATATCTAATATGGTTGATGTTTTGTTCATTGCCATGGAGTTGCTTCGTCCTTCCTAAGGGATGAATGTGGTATAAGACTTGGCAGTATTGCAAGAGAAAACATTACATTTAGCCATCTAGTTACTGTGAGGAGTTGAGGCTCTGCCTTCTTCACTTGGCCAGTACTCTTTATAGTCATGAATGGAGGGACCTTAACAGCTGAGCTGTGTGTGTGTGTGTGTGTGTGTGTGTGTGTGTGTGTGTGTGTATACGGTCTCACTCCCCAATAAATTATGCTGAGCCCTTAGAAAAACACAGAAGGGTCAATAGGACCGTGAGATCTTGCCTTGAAATGAATGGGACCACGCTGGTGTGTGTTGTGCTAAACTTGTAGGCTTCCCGATTCTGAGAAAAACCCCCCCTTCATCCCCTCGTTCCCCACTGGGAGTTCATTCTAATGCATGAGTCATTGTGTATCCGTGGGAACAGATGGGAAAGACAAATAAAGGAGTATGTGAGGGTCTGTGACGGGGTTGTCTGATGAGGGACGGTGATAGCATCCGATCATCGTGATAAATGGAGTTGGGATAGTAAAACAGAAGGCAATCCTTTCCTGTTGCAAATTAGTGGATGCCGAGCATATTGATGTGGGATTATATTAAGAGGATCTTGATTTTATTATGCAAGGGTTGAGTATTCGTGGTTGCTAGGCAAGCCCTATGATTAGTCCAAGTGCTCTGTTTTTAGTGGCTTGCACAGCTTTTTTTTTATGCTTGCTCATTACATAGTTGGATGACCAGGCGCGTGAGGTGTAGTATAGGGTGGAGCGGATGCATTGTTTTTAGAGAATATTAAGGGACGAGTCAGTTTTGTTCGCTGATGACACGGTTGGAGGAAGATTGGGGTGGGAGGGAACTACAGAAGTTGGGTTCTGAGTATGGAAGTTTGTGCGAAAGGAGAAGTCAGAGTGAATGAATAAAAGCAAGTATATGTTTATTAGTGGAAAGAGATAGGCTAGTTGGAGTGTAACCTTGAATGAAGAGAACCTGGAGGAAGTGGGGTGGTTTAGGGAGTGGCCATCATCAGTGAATGGAACTATGGAAGCTGAAGTGAACCAATAAGTGGGTGAGGGGCTGAGGTCCTGGGGGCATTGATTGAGTGTGTGGAGGGAGAAGGTCATTGTCGGTGAGGGCAGAGATGGGGGTTTGTCTGATGGTGTAGTGGTCCCGTCGGTGTTGTAAGGAATCGAGACGTGAAGACGAGCATGTACGGAAGAGGATGACTGTGTAGGAAATGAAATGCTCCAGGATGATCTGTGGTGAGAGGAGAGGTGATCGAGTAAGAAAGGACTGGGTAAGAGGGAGGTGTGGTAATCTGAAGAGTATGGTAAGGAGAGCTGAAGAGAGCATACTGAACTGGTTTGGACATATGGAGACGATGATTCAAGTGAGACGACGAAGAGGGTGTACATGTCAGAAGTGGAGGGAACACGGGAAAGGAGGTGACCGAAATAGATAAGGAAGGATGGAGTGGAAAAAGATTTGAATGCTTAGGAACTGAACATTGAGGGAGGTGTAAGGTGTGCGCGGAATAAAGTGAATTGGAGTGATGTGGTCATCTCCCAACATGTGAGGGGACTGAATAGAGGCATATGAAGCGGGTAGGGGAAACCACGGAAAGGTCTGTGGGGCTGGTTTTGGAGGGGGGGATGTGGATCCTGTGCATTATACATGACAGTTATTAAATGGATGTATATGGGAGCGAGGCCATTTCTTCGTCTGTTCCTGGCGCTACCTCGCTAACTCGGGAGACAGCTAACAAGTATAGGAGAAAAAAACGTAATATACTATGCTCTTCACCATACGTGTATTTGTTTCGAGTGCATGAGTCTTGTATTTTTTACACGACATTTCACTAAACGTGGGCTCAACAGAAGCGTTTTCTATAGATGGTGTCTATGGTAACGTTGATCTCACTTAACGACTCGGCTTGGTGTCATAGATGAAAAAGCTAGAAGCCATGTTATACGTGTGACGCACAAGGGTTAAGGATGTGTGTGTGAGTGCCTTCGCAGCTTGTGTATACTTAGGAACTTCGTGGAATTGAGAGTCAAGGAAGTGAGGATAGACTGGACTGGTAGATAATGGAAAATAGTTTTTTTTTTTTCTCCTCGGCTTCCACACACTTCAGTCATGACACATCATCATCGTCAACACAAAGGGTCGTCGTGTGGTAGAACCCGCCAGTCACTTGAGTGTCATTTGTCCGACAGACCACGAAAATATTTCCTCGTCGCCTTCGCTCGTTTCATACATTTCTATTACCATGTTATTCGTCTCTGTTTGCCTTGATTTCCCCAGCGCCGGCGGCTAATTACGGTGGTAATGAATATGTATGATACACTGTGAAATACAGCAGTGATGTTCTGTTATTGCTTGATTTATTGACGAGCGTTTAAGTCATTTGAAGGGGAAGGTGGGGTGTGGGTGTGAAATGTAATACAATAATCCTCTGTGTTGATATCTATTAACAACCTCCTGTTGACAGACGGTATGGAGAGTAATAATAACAACAACAACAGACGTACGTCGTAGGAATATAGATGTCCGGTTACGGATGATTATCCACAATGCCGAAATTCAATCGAATTCTCACTCCCTCCCTCCCTCCGCCTACCACCCACCTTCCCAAAGTAAACAAGGAACTGGAAACATCCCCTCCCTCCCCTCCTGATGATGGTTACCAAGTACCATAAAACTGCGTCATAATTCAGACGAGGCTCCTGGGGCCGCAGGAGCCACAATGAAGATACAAAGAGCGCGATCTGGGCGTCTTAGGGCTTGTCGGAGCGTCTAACTCTGGTGGCCTCGTTGGCACTATGGTCCATACATCTAGCGTAGAGGCGACGGGGCCGGGTAGGCTGCCACTGGTCTGCCATTGTTGCTGGTTTTATTTTCTCGAATTATGGGGTAGTTTGTTGGGGCCGCTGAAGGGGCGAGGGGTGGCAAAGGGGAAGTGTGAGAGGGAGGGGGGGGGATGGGACGGGTAGTAGATGTTGTGGATGTGCGTTGGGGGAAGGTTGTGATAGGAGGGAGGGGGGGGGGGTAGGAGAGGGTCATTAGGATGGTTGTGTGTGTGAGAGGGGAGGGAGGGTTGTTGGGGTTAATTGTAGGAGGGAAAGGCTATGGGTGCCTTGTGAAGGGAAGGTGCATATGAGAGGAGGGAGGGGTGTGTTCTTGTTTTACGTGGGAGAAGAGAGTGCTATGAGCTGGTTGTATGCAGGAGAAGGGAGTGGTATGAGATGGTTGTATGTGGGAGGTGGGAGTGTTGTGGTCTGGTTGTATGTGTGAGGAGAAAGTGTTGTGGGATGGTTGTATGTGGGAGAAGGGAGTGTTGTGGTCTGGTCGTATATAGAGGGTAGGAAGTGTTGTAGGGCGGTTGTATGTTAGGGGATAGGGAGATTCAGGAAGAACAACAGGTGTAGGAAGGCTGTGTTCAGAGAGAGCGATCTCCACAAGTAGTTGTGTGTGTGTGTGTGTGTGTGTGTGTGTGTGTGTGTGTGTGTGTGTGTGTGTGTGTGTGGTTGCCTGTCACTGTATGGATGGAGATGTGTTACGAGTCCTTATATAAAATACATGTTCTCAACAGTCTCTGCATTTGTGCTTTAGTCTTCCATGACCGAGCTTTCGCATTTCAATGCCACAAATTTCGGGTGTTGGTACTTCAGTAACTGGGTAAGGTTTAAAGCTAACGCAACATTACCCTTGAGGGCCCTTGTGATGCTAGCAAAGGCCGCTTTTCAAGAGCCTCATAGACGACACCTATTTCATTGGACTTACTCATAATAGGCGACGTAGCAGCCTCGGGTTATAAAGAGGGTCCCCCAGGATCAGAGGCAGGATTTAAGAGTATCAGATCATATCCTTAAAGGCCAACAAATTGATGTAAAACTTTTTACATGTAAGTAATTTTCTCATACAGCGCCGGGTACCCCAGCTAATATATATATATATATATATATATATATATTATACTTTGTCGCTGTCCCCCGCGTTAGCGAGGTAGCGCAAGGAAACAGACGAAAGAATAGCCCAACCCACCCACATACACATGTATATACATACACGCCCACAGACGCACATATACATACCTATATATTTCAAAGTATACATACATAGACATATACATATATACACATGTACACATTCATGCTTGCTGCCTTCATCCATTTTCGTCGCCACCCCGCCACACATGAAATGGCACCCCACTCACCCGCGCGAGCGCGAGGTAGCGCTAGGAAGAGACAGCAAAGACCACATTCGTTTACGCTCACTCTCTACCTGTCATGTGTAATGCACATGACAACTGAACCTAATAACCTTGCTTTTATTCACATTTACTCTCAGCTTTCTTCTTTCACACACTTTACCAAACTCAGTCACCAACTTCTGCAGTTTCTTACCCGAATCATTCATCAGCGCTGCCTTCTCCAGATACATAAATGCTACATACAGATCCATGTGTTTTTCTAAGTATTTCTTACATTCTTCAAAGCAAACACCTGATCCACACATCCTCTACCACTTCTGATATTACACTGCTCTTCCCCAATCTGATGCTCTGTACATGCTTTTACCCTCTCAATCAATACCCTCCCATATAATTTCCCAGGAATACTCAACAAACTTATACCTCTAACTTGAACACTCACCTTTATCCCCTTTGCCTTTATACAATGGCCCTATTGACTATGTATATATATATATATATATATATATATATATATATATATATATATATATATATATATATATATATATTTTTTTTTTTTTTTTAATTTTCAAAAAGAGAGAATAGAGAAGGGGGCCAGGTGAGGATATTCCCTCAAAGGCCCAGTCCTCTGTTCTTAACGCTACCTCGCTAGTGCGGGAAATGGCGAATAGTATAAAAGAAAAAAAGAAAGATATATATATAGAATATGTGTTACCGAATGTGAGTTTGTTGGCTTTGTTCCTGGAACGAGTCTGGTCCTCTGACTCCTGCATGATAAATTGGCCGTGTCCTTGGCTGACATACTCGCGAGCTTACCATCTTGTGGGATGATTGGATGCATAATTAGTTGAATAATCCTTTCGCTAAACTGAGTGGATGTATATATATATATATATATATATATATATATATATATATATATATATATATATATATATATTATTATTATTATTATACTTTGTCGCTGTCTCCCGCGTTTGCGAGGTAGCGCAAGGAAACAGACGAAAGAAATGGCCCAACCCCCCCCCATACACATGTATATACATACGTCCACACACGCAAATATACATACCTACACAGCTTTCCATGGTTTACCCCAGACGCTTCACATGCCCTGCTTCAATCCACTGACAGCACGTCAACCCCGGTATACCACATCGCTCCAATTCACTCTATTCCTTGCCCTCCTTTCACCCTCCTGCATGCTCAGGCCCCGATCACACAAAATCTTTTTCACTCCATCTTTCCACCTCCAATTTGGTCTCCCTCTTCTCCTTGTTCCCTCCACCTCCGACACATATATCCTCTTGGTCAATCTTTCCTCACTCATCCTCTCCATGTGCCCAAACCACTTCAAAACACCCTCTTCTGCTCTCTCAACCACGTTCTTTTTATTTCCACACATCTCTCTTACCCTTACGTTACTCACTCGATCAAACCACCTCACACCACACATTGTCCTCAAACATCTCATTTCCAGCACATCCATCCTCCTGCGCACAACTCTATCCATAGCCCACACCTCGCAACCATACAACATTGTTGGAACCACTATTCCTTCAAACATACCCATTTTTGCTTTCCGAGATAATGTTCTCGACTTCCACACATTCTTCAAGGCCCCCAGGATTTTCGCCCCCTCCCCCACCCTATGATCCACTTCCGCTTCCATGGTTCCATCCGCTGCCAGATCCACTCCCAGATATCTAAAACACTTCACTTCCTCCAGTTTTTCTCCATTCAAACTCACCTCCCAATTGACTTGACCCTCAACCCTACTGTACCTAATAACCTTGCTCTTATTCACATTTACTCTTAACTTTCTTCTTCCACACACTTTTCCAAACTCAGTCACCAGCTTCTGCAGTTTCTCACATGAATCAGCCACCAGCGCTGTATCATCAGCGAACAACAACTGACTCACTTCCCAAGCTCTCTCATCCCCAACAGACTTCATATATGCTAGAATGGGAATTTTCAAACAACTGCAAGAATCTTCTCACTTCCTGCCCTAGAAGACCCTATTGTCTAATACGAGGATCCCGCAGCTCCTAGGAAGTCGACCACTTCCACTGGGCGGGACCATGGGCCATAGAATGAATTGATGGTGTGTGTGTGTGTGCGTAAGGGAGGGGGGAGCGTAGGGCAATTGAGTAGTAAGTGTTCGGTGTCTCGACTGTGGTAGTTGCATCGTGGCCATGAAGGGTCTGGAGATGTATGTATTGTTGAGAGCATAGACGAGAAAGTATGATTCGTGTATGTCTGGGGAGTGTGGTTTTAGATGGATGTATGTATGGAGGAGTTAGGTAGGGCGGATATTTAGGGATGTTTGGTCATTTTGATGTGTCATTGATGTTTTTGGTGGGGAAGGGGAGATATGTGAATATTTTGCTGAAGAGTGAGGCAGAGGTAAACATTTTATTTCTTTTAAGGGGTTGATGGTTTGTTATTGGGTTGTTAGGAGATGAGGGTTCTAATGCTGTTGTGAAGAATTGAGTGCCGAGCATTTTAAGATGGTACTGTATCGGGAGTATACTAGTCCCATTGTGTAGAGAGGGTGTTTGTGTTGAACAGGCGGCCAGTGATTGTTCTGAATGCTCTGTCTGGTGTGGATCGTTATACATGCTTTTGGGAGATGGACGACCAGGCAAGCGAGGCATATTTACTGTGGAGAGGATTGACTCCTTTTTTTTAAGGATACTGTGTGCTTCATTTTCTTGTCTAAGTCTGACATCGGTTTGTGTTCGAAGTTTATTTAGTTTGTGTATTGCTTTTGTGATGGTATTTTCGGAACTCTTGTTCATTCAAGATGACTGGAGGATGAAGAGTAGATACATGTGGTGTGTCTTAGGTGAAAAGAGTGATTGATGACTTTTGTGAAGATACAGACATTCTGTTTAGGTTGAGCCATTGCTCCAGTTGTGCTGCATGTTGTTACTGTGGTATCAGGGTGTTGTGATCGTGATGTCATTCATGTGTATTCTTCATACTGTGGTTTACTGAAGTAAATGAGAAGAGATTGAAGAAGGTTAGAGATAGAGATGAAGCTTGGGGAACTCCATTGCAGAGTTTGAGGTGAAGTTGGTGTGAGAGGCCCTGGTATGGCGGCCGGTTATGAAGTTGGATAGTAAATTTTGTTATTGCTATGGAGGATGGTGTCGAGCACATAGTATACAAGGATGTGTCGGGGGACGATGTCAGATGCCTAGATGACGTCTTTTGCCACTAGTATTTGTGTGTGTGTGTGTGTGTGTGTGTGTGTGTGTGTGTGTGTGTGGTACTGGAGTCCTCTTGCTCTTGGTTACAACCGCAACTGGAAAGTCACCTTTGGCAAGTTGTGTCGTCAAAGAACTTGTTCCTGTGTCCACATTATCCTGCCAGTAGAGTAGTTCAGCCTTGGGCTGCAGGAACCGACCAACGGGGGTCCTGGAATTGTATGAATAATTACATAATCGTTCGCTGTTAGGATGATGGGGGGATCTTTCTTCTCAATAACTACATAACCGTAGATTATCCACTACCCTGAAATTGATTTCGACTGGCAGGAGGAAAGTAAGTTTACTGACTGAAGGAACCGAGTGAATATTCCTTGAGACTCGCCTGGTAAGTATCATTACATATGCCCTACAACAGCAAGGATTCGAACCGCTACCATTTGTGTGAGAGCTGGTGATACATACTGCTAAGCTGTGGAGCCTACTCCGTGGTGCCTGGTAGGCGTTCGAATCGTTACTGTTGGAGGGCATTACACACACACACACACACACACACACACACACTTCTAGCCCCAGGAATCCCTACTATTCTTAATGAAGCTCCTGCAGCACTCAGGAAGCTGGCCACGTCCACAGGTCGGGACCACAGGTCACAAATATGTTATGGAAGAACTAGGGATTCTTCTTTGTCAAGCTATACATAGTAAAGACATCTAGGTGATAGCATGGGTGAGGGGAACATGTCTCGGGGGTAGATGGAGACATGTATACAGCGTACAGTGGGTACAATTCATCGACATTAGGAGGTGACTGATGGTTCTAATTGGGTTCCGGTGACGTAAGATTGGGTTCTCTCTCCGTGAGGGGAGGCGAACTAGAGAAAACATAGAGAGACAACAACAAAGACAGAGCAGAGTCGCAGACAACACGGAGGCAGAGGCAGGAAGTGAAAACAAAGAAGCATGTGCACTGGCACATGGAAGGAGGATGAGGGTGGAGGGAAGGGTATGGAGTGGAGCAGAGTGAGAGGGAGGGAGAGTGTGGAGGGAGAAGGGGGGGGGGGGGGTGTCATGGCAAGGAACGAGTAACCAGGAGCGGAAACACTGCTTTGAGCGGAAGACCTCCACTCCTTACCCGCTGTAGGACATAGCTCGTAACGCACAGAGGCCGACTCAAGTTTGCGCAGCTCTTCCTTTGTGGGGACGAGTTTTATTCCGCGTTTGATTTGGTAGACGACGACTCCCCCCCCTAGTTGTGAGGACTTTTACGACAACAGGCTGCTAGCTACTCCACCGTCAGCTTACGACAGCGGGGAATATGACGACGTACAACTGCTCCATTGTCAGCCTTCAAATTAGAGGGAGGCACTTGAGAGCGTGGCTTGCTTCACAAAGGCTTGAGCTTCTATGTTCGCAAGGCCAGGCCACCGGAGAGAAGGCTTAGTTGTGCCTTAACCTCAAACTACTGAGAGGGTTCGACGACATAAGCTTTCACAGCCGAGGAGACCTTCTGTGTGTGTGTGTGTGTGTGGGTGTGTGTGTATGTGTGTGTGTGTGTGTGTGTGTGTGTGCGCGAGTTCAAACAACTAGAGGAGTTTGGCGTCTTGTGTCCATTGGAGATTTTGGCTGTGTTCTGCCTACACGTAAGTGGATGAGGTGTCAGTCTGACACAGATGGAGGAGTTCTGTCAGCCTGACGCTGCTGGAGGGGTTCTGTCCGTCTACCGCTGCTGGTGGGGTTCTGTCAACCCGACACCTCAGGAGAGCTTCTCTTCTGTCAATCTCACACCGCTGGAGGGCGTCATAATCTGTCACCGTTTAGAGAGGACGCGTGTCAAAATCCGACACACTTACAAGGGCTTATGTCGTGATCTCGCACCGCATGTGTCGTAAAACGAAAAAAAAAAGAAAAAACCTGGCACGCCGCCTGCGGTGCTGCGTTATAATGTGACACCACCAGAGGGAGGGCGGTGATTCACCGTTGTAACTCCGCCTCTCTCCCAAACGGTTTGTTAATGTGTCCCGTATATGACGTCACGCCGCACATTATACGATCGAGAAATGCTTTTACGGATTAATTCCGTGGCTCGGAAGCGTATCGGGTGTGAGCTTAATTAATGAGGTAATTAGTAGTAATGTGATTGATCAAATTATGCATAATTCAATTTCCCTAGACAATAGGACAATAGCGAGGATATTAATGACTGCGATCGTCTTGCTTACATTATACCATCACGTCAGACGTAAAACTCGGCCACGTCCAGAGCTATGGAAACCAGCGCCCCGGGAGCAGCGGAAACCAGCGCCCCGGGAACTGTGGAATCCAGCGCCCCGGGAACTGTGGAATCCAGCGCCCCGGGAACTGTGGGAACCAGCGCCCCGGGAACTGTGGAATCCGGCGCCCCGGGAACTGTGGAATCCAGCGCCCCGGGAGCAGCGGAAACCAGCGCCCCGGGAACTGTGGAATCCAGCGCCCCGGGAGCTGTTGAAACCAGCTCCCCGATATCTGTGGACACCAGCGTCCCGGGAGCAGTGGAAACCAGCGCCCTGGGAGCTGCGGAAACCATCGCCCCAGGAGCAGTGGAAACCAGCGCCCCGGGAGCTGCGGAAACCAGAACAAGTGGAAACCAGCGTTCCCGGAGCAGTGGAAGCTAGGAGTGTCGAGAGTTACGGAGACCAGAGCTCTTGGAGCATTAGAAACCAAACTTCCAGGGGCATCAGGACCCGAAAGTTTGGGAGCATCAGAATCCATAGTTTTGACAGCATTAGAAAACTCTATAGAGTTCTCGCAGATATGAGAGCATCGAGAGCTGTGGAGACCAGAGCTCCGAGAGTTGGATAAAACATTAGAATGTTGAGTGCAGTAGAAACCAGAGCTGTCAGAACACTGGAAACAAGAGACCTCTCCACGTGGCAGTCATGAAGTGAAAACCTGTTTAACGATCGCAAGGGCAAGGCCCCCAGAGCACGACGGTACGGCCCTCAAGTACGGCGGCACGACCCTCGAGCACGACGGAACGACCTTTGAGCACGTGACGTTGCGACCCTCGAGCACGACCTTACGACCCTTGAGGACGATGGTACGACCCTCGAGCACTGAGTGGACGACCCTTGAGTACGACGGTACGATCATTGAGCGCTAAGGTTACAACTTTTGGATATGGATGGTTTTGCATTTGTCCTGCCCCATGGCCTTTGACCTGGCCCATGACCTTTGACCTGACCCTTAAGGATCAGGTCATGGCACAGGCGGCTATATATGGAG